>NC_090880.1:2643637-2651137 GCF_036669935.1 Montipora foliosa
AAGCAAGAACGAGTCCACAAGAACTGGAAAAACTTCTCCAGTTTTCCCATTGTGATTACATGATGAAAGTTAAATGATACCTGGTTTTACTGATTCACTATCGTTTATTCCGCATTGAATTCATGGCACGATGTATATCCAGGCCTGATTTCAATAATATTAAAACGCTCCTGCAGTAGATGCCCGAAGAAAATCATTTTTATGTTTTACGCAAATAGAACATAAACGCAACCATTAAGCGCCGGGAGACAAAAGAAACAATGCAAATTCGTCCATGAGCGCTGAAAAATGTGGAAAAGGTTATCTTTTCATTAGTTTTTTAAGTTAATAATTAATTTGGAATACACTCGCGAGCAGATGCTTCACGAAATATTGCCTCAACTTTTTCCTTTCTTCAGCAATGGCATAAGAGGTACATATAATTGTTTGGGAACAGCCGATTGTCAAATTTCTCTTTTCTTTGATTCAAAATGTCTCAAGTTAGCAGCAAAAAGATATTTTTATCGGCTTGGTCGGCGCATCGATCAAGAAAATTTCAAAACTGAGAATATTAAAAGTGCCCCAGGATCCGTTAAGTACACATACAATTGAATGAATGAATTGGTTGCAATGGACATTTTTTTTAAATAGCGTACGAGCATTTACCCGAGAGCGAGCTTAACAGACATCAAAAATTTTATCATTACTTGTGCAGAAAGTAATAAATAATGCAGGATAAATCACACTCTTTTTTTATAAGAACGTCTAATTTAGGGGCTGAAGCTGAAAGTTCTGCGCATGACCCGAGGCTCTGGGAAACTTTCTGTTGGAGAACATGCGCTGTAGGGTTCTTATAGCCAAAACCTTACGGCTCCTACTCACTCCTCGTGCTAACATGAATGCACCAATCAGAGACGAGTTTTAATTTTTCTTTACGAAAACCGATGAGAAGACACTTTGTTTCAGGGTTCCCCAGAGCTCTTCTCGCCCACAGTCAAGAGAAGAGCTCCGGGGTCCAGATTGTTCAAAGACAGTGAGTGTGGTCCGCATATGCGATCTTCAGCATAGTAGTTCGGTGCTCAATCAAGCCACCGGTGAGGGGAGAAATGATATTTTCAGTGAAATTGTTAGGATACCCTCGCTCTGAAACGCATGAAGCTTCCCCTTCAATAAAATCCTTTTAATTCGAGATATTTACTCAGGAAGCTCCACTCACCCGAAAGTGGTTTGCTGGCAGGTCCTTCATCCGGAATGAATTGGAATTTAGAGATTGAGGATTTTGTCTTCCAGAGTAGACAAAATGGAAAAAATATTGTCAAAAATCTTTTTCAGATTACTGGTCTTATGGCTCACGTTGGTGCTTGCCTCAGGGCTAACGTTACGATTGTGTGTCTTCAGTTTCAGTTCGCGCCATCCCGAAGGAACATTTGTGAGGCTGCGCGTTTACTAAGCTGCGACTTAGGAGACAACCCTGAATCAATGAATGGCGAATGATTGATGCTGAACCTCCTGAAAAGATGCAAATATGAATATTCCACCTTCATGGACTTAAATTAGTGACTTGATATTTGTCACTGGCAGTTTTAATACAAATTGAAATTGTCACTTTGTTGTAACCTAAACAAAACAATAGACTTGTTATGTTCTTGCCTTGGATGTTTGTGAGGTAATAAAATAGACACTCATTTGCTTCACGGTTTGGGTTAGCAAGGCACAAAGCACGCATCTGAAGGACTTTTGGCAACGCGTAGCAGTTTGTGATGTCAAATTGAAGTTAACCCAAGCGCGTGCTTCACGTCACGTGATGTCATGCCATGTCATGTCATGCCATTTAATTTCATGTATTATAATGTCCTATCTACCTAGACTTTGGCACATTCTTTAATTTTTTGCTCTTATGCTAATGACAGCTTCTGTACATACGCAATGATAGACACCAATTTTTTTGTAAAGCAAAGTGCCTTACTACTGCACCTGTTTCATGACTTACAGACATTTCTCATCGGGAGACTATGGGCTCCTGCTTTCGCTGCCTATTGACCGCCAACGGATTCTTTTTAGAGGCAGCGAATCGAGTATAAGCCAGCCTCGTCCCCAGCAATTTTCTCCGCCGAGGAGGGGGCAGAGAAAAGCCCTGGGAACCAAGTTGGGTATAAGCGACAAGCCCAGGGTTTTTCACAGCTTTGTAAAGTAGCAAACATATTTCTGAAAGCACCGGACGTGACATTTTTTGGTGCCGCAAGGTGCCTTGCAAGCGCTGAAGAGGCGAGTTAGGTAGGGGGTCTGAGGGCCGCTGCTGCTGTTGGGGGAAGATTCTGTGGCTCGATATGAGACGTCTTGGTTGCAAGTTTTTCGAAGTAACGCTGACATCTGATAGAGTTAAGACCTACCACTGGTTTACTACCGAAAAGTGATACCAGTGCTTTTTCAGCTGCAGTGACAACGCCAGAAACATCAGAATAACAGGTGAAGACCGCCGTTAGCGTGTTCTTTGAAGCAAGGCACATTCTCAAGTTTCTTCAGGGCTGTTGTCTTTCCAACTCCATACAGGCGCGATGTTGTGTTGCATTCAGTGACTGTTTGAAGAGAAAGGAAATTTCTGCAAACTTCCTTACCCAGCTGTTTTTTGACTTTCTTCATATGCCAGACGCGTGCACTTCTCGAGTTTGCCTTTGTCTCTGGTCTAAAATAGAGGTCACACCCACCTTCGGCAGCATGATAACACACAAGGACTGGCAAATATAAATCTGTGTCATCCCCAACTAGAACTGTGGTATTCTTTCAGGCAGACTCGGCGGTTTTGACTACAAGGAGGTCGGCGTCACCATTTGCGAGGTGTGTTACGCATCGTACATTCTGGAGACAAAAATTTGGTTTTATCAACGGAGTTGATAATGTAAATTTACCACCGAAGAGGGATTCTAAAAGCTGACGTTTCGAGCGTTAGCCCTTCGCCAGAGCCTCGCTTAGCATTAACAGAAAGCGTCGTTTATGGGATTCGAGAGATAGTCATCCTTCGTCATCGTTAGACATGATTTCTGTAAAGGTGACAGGAAGTGTCCCTGATGCACGCCTCTGCTGCGTCATAGCTTTAGTTGACATTTCATCGTACTCATCAAACACCACTATAGCTCTCCCGTATTTCCTACGCACGCAAAACTGGCATTCGTCGAGTCTAACATGTGATTTCATGCCATGTTCTTTTTGACTTAAGATACATCTTGTTGACTGGGGATAAGTAGGTGGTTTGCTGACTATCCAGAATACCTCATATTGTTGGTTTTTTTTTCTTGCATTCTTTCCTCGATTTCGTTCCTTTAGTTTACCAAAGAAGATCAGATATAATTGTTGTAAGACTTCTTTTATTCTTTTGATCGCATGGTCACCATGAGTAGCTTAAGCTTGCTCTCGTTAGCTGGAAGTTTTTTTAAATTGACTATTAATTAATTAAATCTCAGCTAAATTGAACTCAATTTCATCGATCAACATTATATGGACGAATCGAAATGAAAGCAACAAGGTAATATCACTAATGGTAATTATTAGGTCGCGGGTCAGGTGGTTGAAAATTGAAGAAGTTTAATCCCACATGACTCTACCGGTGACATAGAGAGGGGAGAGAGACTGGGTTTGAGGCTGGTGATACCTTAATGATCAGAGGTTCTGTAATTTCCTCTCTTAATGAACCAGTGTTAACTTTTTTTATTTCTTAACCAACGCAATATCATGTCGCAAAGTCCTGCGAGTATCGGCAAGGAAGAATACGTACAAGCAGTTGCATTGGAAATCAAAGATTTGAAAACTTGCGCGTCGAATTCCAATATGGCGGACCTTTCGCAGCCAATGCAATCAGATCCATCTAAATACTGTCAGGAACTTATCTATCGTCTCGATGCCCTGAGAGGAAAAGAGAGTTTCTACGATGTAACAGTGTCAGTAAAAGACAAAGAGTTTAAAGCTCACAGACTTGTGTTAGCAGCAGCAAGCCCGTTTTTTCTTTCACTTTTGGTCAGTGACATGAGAGAGGGAAAGGAACAGTTCATCAGAATAGAACTTGAAGAAGCAACGGGGTCAGTCATGGAAGACGTTCTTAAATACATTTACACTGGTAATGTTGTAGTCACCAAGGAAAACGCCCACGACTTAGTCGCAGCAGCAGATTATCTTCTTTTACCAGGTATGAAAAATTTGGCTTGTGATGTTTTGGAGACAAACATTACACTTCAAAACTGCATTTTCAATTATGACTTTGCCGACAAATATCAGTGTTTGGAATTAATGCATGAGTCCTGCGAGTTTATTAACTCGAATTTCAGTTCAGTCATGGAAACAGAAGACTTCCTGAAGCTCGATATTGAACAAGTCATGAAATGGGTTTCCAGTGATCATGTCACCGTTGGTTCCGAGGAAGAAATTTTTAAGGGAATAGTGCAGTGGGTGTCTCACAAGAAGAGTGAACGAGAAAGCAACTTTGCTGAATTGTTGAGACAAGTCCGCCTGAAATCCATGTCTCGCGACTTTCTTCTCAACGAGTTAGTCAATGAAGAACTGGTAGCAACAAGTAATGCAAGTTTGAATTTTGTGTTGAGATCCATGGATTGCATTTTTGATCCCTTCTGTGAAGATGCTGCCAAGCCACCCAGGAAGTGCTTCAAGGAGAGGTATGCAGATGTGATTTTTGTTTGTGGTGGCAGAACAGCCTTATGCTATGCACCCCAGGATGACATTTGGTATCAGTTGCCAGACATGTTATTTGAACATCAAGATCATGCTGTTGTTCAATACAGAGATAAAGTTTGCATTTTTGGGGGACAGCGTGTTGGACCCGGAGAATCTCATGTAATAGAATACTTTCTTTTTTCCACTAATTGCTGGGGGACAGTTGAACGAAGACATGAAAATGACAATTTTACCTGTTTATCAGTTCTAGCTGGTTACATCTATGCATTAGATTCATTTGATTGTGCCGTTTTTCTCTATAAGCTTGATGACAATGTTTGTGAGGCTGTGGCTGATCCACCAACTGTTCGCTATGGAGCTTGTTTAGTCAGTGATAAAAGACACCTTTACTTAGTTGGAGGAAGTAGTTTGCCTTTGCTTCAGACATCTCAAACAGTGGAAAGGTTTGATCCTATGTTGGCCACATGGGAGGAGGTTGCAGCTATGAATGAGGCAAGATATGATGCTTTTGGAGCAGCCATGAATGGCAAGATCTACATAGCAGGTGGCATGAAGAAAATTGAGAGACATCATACAGTACTGAAGTCTTGTGAGGTATATGACCCATCAACTAATGAATGGCAAGTCATTAGTAGCCTCAAGGTGTGTCGTCAATCTGCAAACATGGTATGCATTCAGGAAGCCCTTTATGTGGTTGGTGGCTTCAAAGACACACATTCATCTTCAAGAGAGTTATCAGTGGAAGTGTTTCAGTTAGGAGCCTGTGAATGGAAAAATAAGTCCACTATACCCACGAACTTTGAGAATGCAAATCATGGGGATCGAAAAAAAAAGATTCATCATCATAAGGCATGTCTTGCAGTGATACACAAGAGCCTATTAGAAAAGCTGTGTAAGCTTTGACATTTTGACATTTCTCTTATGACTGCCTTGTGGTGGCTTTCTTTCAAATAGTGCTACCTGGAGACATTTTTCCCTTTAATTCAGTATTATGACTGCCTTATGGTGACATTCCTTCTTGGTACCACATGGACAAATCTTTTTTGATAATTAAGGGTTTGGCCTTCACTTACTTTTAATACACTTTTAAGGTGGCTGACAACAGTTTTGGGAAGAAAATGATCAAGATTTTGAAATCTGTGAAATTAAAGCAACAGGATATCTTTTCTGAAGTGTTAGTCACTGCAATTGAGGTAAAATGTAATTTTACCTGACTACATTTTACCTGACAAATAAATTCAAATTAGGGGAAAATGCTAAAAAAAAAGTGATTAAGTGCCTGGAGGGGGACTGGAAACTAAACATTTCAAAGACTTTTTTCTCTAAATCTAGCCTTACGTCCCCACCTTAAAATTTCAGGATTTCCTTAGCAAGAAAAAATAATCATGTAAAGGACAAGCAAATGATGTCGATTTTCGTCTATTTTGATAATAACAGTCTGAAAAATTGTGTGGTAAATCTTTTTTAAAAAATGTTGACAGTTTCATCTTCATATTGTTTACTAATTGAAATTCCCAAAATTTTAACCTTGGTGATATCCTGGTTATTATGCAATTACTTTGGATGTCTTTTGCAACGTACAGATGGAATAACTATTTGTGTTACTTTAATCTGAAAACGTTATGATCGCATGGGTGCAAATTCATGTGACCCTCCCATTCCAAGGGGCTTAAAAACTTGTTAGTCTCCCCTATTTTCCATTTTTCCACGCCTCTGGTGATTTGGCAAGTCCCTAAAAATTAGTGTTGACAGTTTTATACTATTTGTTGGAATTTGTTGTGCCAAACCATATGTTGACAAAAATCGGATGCGCATGCTATCCTTTAGCCATTCAATCACGGACCCACATGTCAAGAAAAGCAATTAAAATGAGTTACTTTTGGATGCGAAGTAGATAGTAACTTTTCAGTCGTTCTTCTTAAACGACAAATACAATTTGTGATAACTGTAAATTAGCGTAAGTTGCTATTTTGCCGGCTCGTATCAGAGGCCTGGTGAGCCGTGTTAGGTGCGCAGTGGTTTGTGGGATTTAGGTTTATAGTTTGCGGGCGTTGGTAGGATAAGTCATTCTACGGTCAGTCTACCACGTGCCCAAGTCCAGTTGCGTCTACTGTTATATCGCACTGAGCATTGTTTTAAGCCTTGGTTAGGCTGTATATGATAGCGTTCTTCTTTCTCGTTTTTGATATATTACATCTAAGCCACTATTTTAATCACTGCATTCATGGAAAGCAGCTTTTATTTTAGGATGTTATAGTAGGATACCGTAGTTTTATCCATACACCTTATTCCAAAATGGCTACCATTTTAGTATTCTTTTGTTTCCATGCAAATTGGCCCTTATGGCCTTGTTCAAGATTAAATATTCTTTTGAATTTTGCATTTGAAAGTGAGGCCATAAGGGCCAATTTGCATGGAAACAAAAGAATACTAATATGGCGGCCATTTAGGAATAAGGTGTGTACTTAGTTTATAATTTTGAATTGTTTGTATATTGATGATGAATTGTGGTTAAATAAAGATTATAGACACCTGAAAAATTCAGGCTGCTTCAAGGGGAGTCGAACCCATGCCCTCTGCAGCGATGCCTGTGCAATGATCTACCGACTGAGCGTTGAAGCTACTCAGTTGGGAGCAGGTCAATTTGTTGGGCTTACTGTGTTCATTTGTTGGGCGCACTGTGTTGGCAGTGGTCATGAATTCGATTCCCGTTGAAGTCATTTGAATATTCAGGTGTCCGAGACAACTGCTTAAATTGTCCTGGAGACTAGAGATTCTGATTATTTGTAGATGTCATTACAGAGGCAGTACTTTTCTCCTCAGTCATTTAAAGACCCTGAA
>NC_090880.1:2678637-2681137 GCF_036669935.1 Montipora foliosa
ATTGTTGTTATTATTGGCGTTTAAAGAAAAGAGAGCCAAAGTTGGACGAGTCTGCTTTTCAAACACTTACATTATAACAGAAGTGACAGTGTCTGACACTGCCAGAGTGCAGACCCCAAACTAACCGTAACTCACAGTTATTGAAAGCTAAACGTTTTATTTAAAATGGGTGTTTAAAATCGCTATTTGTAGGCAGTCTGCAGTTGTCATACACCTTAGAAATGATCATCCTTATTATTACCAGCATTTGTTTTTGAGACAAGTCATGTGATATTGAGTGTTCTTATCTGGATGAAATTCTTATGACATCTTTTATCTGTAAGTAGCAGTAATAATTTTTGTTTGTGACTGAGATTATGAATTATTTTTTCCAAGAAAACTGAAACTTTTCACTATATTTACATGTATTTGTTGATTTACAGTTCAAATTGGAGGTGGGTACAGCTGGGAATTGGTTCATTAAAAGATTGCTGGGAAGTTTGGGCAGAGAGTTGGTTACAGAAAGTGCTGAGGCAAGCCAAGAAGATGCCTTCTTCTTGCAACATACAGTACACACCACTACATGTATCATCTATGGAAGAGGAGTTGGAGGAAACCCCAGATAAAAGAAAAGGTTGGTGCCATGAAAGAACTCCTTTGAGGCATGTTTCTGTAAAAAAGCTGTAATGCAGTCAAACATCTGAAAGTCTGAAAGACTTAGAAGCATTATTATAAAGCACTGTCTGAGTTACAGGCCTGTGTACGTATAGACTAATAATGCCTAGCGATTAGCGGAAGATGATGCTGCAGTTTTATTTATCCATTGTCACTCACCCAAGATCTGCTTTCAGTTTAAAATTTGAAATACTTTTATATGAGATAACTCTAAATACCTCATCACACATAATATTTTTGGAAAAGTGTTGAAGACAAAGAAAGCATCTGGCAATATATTTTCAAGATTTGTTCCATGAGTTCCACCACTATACGTGTACTTTTATTATTATGACAAAATTAATTTGATAGTAAACTGAGTTACTCAATGAATCAAGAAAATTGTTACAGATATAATCTCATGCAAGTACCCGTATTTCATGTAGTTCCATTTATTTGGTACACCAAAATGGGTGGCTGGTTTCTTTTGTTTCTCAGGATTAGGGATGTATTAGATTTGTGCTCTCTTCCTATTTTGTTAGAATATTGTGGAATGATCTTAATTTTGGAAGGGGTTATACTAATCATTATTCTCTTTAATTACTTTTAAGGAAGATGAGTCAATCAATGGAGAGATTCTAAAAAGAACATTTGCAGGGATTGTTGCTTCTGGCACACTAATTGAACCAGAGACATTTACCTTGTGGCAGAAAGCAAGGTTTTGTTAGAACTTTCATTTGCTGTAATTGTTTTGCTGGGAGCATACCTAATTATCAGCTTAATCTCAGGGTTTTTTTCTTCTTTTTGGAAACATAAAGTTTTTACTTTTATCTTAATGTAAATGATAAGATTAAGTTCTGAGTTTTTTCCTTTTGGAAACAATTCTGTTGGAGAAAAAAAGAACACATTGGTAAAGTTCAACGATGGCAAAATTTTGCATCAGTTATCCAAGGCATGTTCCATTTTTTTACGTTTGACTTCTTTCTGTAAGAACTGACTTGTTTTACATGTACATAAAACCCATTTTGTTATACTGAGTCACATTTATCCAAGTATGTTGTATGCTTTAGTTTTTGTAATTGAAGTTAGATTTTGCAGCCAAAATGTAATCAAACACATACCACTCAATTTATCTTTGTTTAAGGCAAGAACACATTCAACTGATTGCCATTTTATTATTGCCTGAATAATTAGAATAAAGATAGCTTTGATTTTTGCGATGTATTTGTATGTGTATACATTATATTTATCATGTGCATTCTTTGCAATCTTTTGATTAAAATTACCAGTATTAGATGCTTCATTATAAACCTGGTGTTTTCTTTACATAATATTAAAAAAAATGAACTTTTTATGGTTTTATGAGAAATCTGACTATAAATGAAGGTACAGGAGATCTAGTGAGGGTGAATGTGTTCTGTAGAAAGAGTAAATATTACTCTGACAAGGGGAGTAAAGTTTAAGAGGGTAAATTTTACTCTTGAAAAGGAGTGGTTTTGTACCTTTTTGTCTCACCCCAGTTTTGGAGTTAATTTAACTCTGTCAAGAGTAAATTGAACTCCATTTAAAGAGTTCAATTCACTCCAATAGGAGGATAAACTTTACTCTTGTTTTGGAGTGAATTTTACACCACAGTAGGGGTAAACAATACTGGAGTAAATTTTACCCCAACAAAAGAGTAAAAGATATAGGAGTAAATTTTACTCCAAAAGTGGAGTAAGCAATACCGGAGTGAATTTTACTCCAAAAATGGAGTGGTTTTGTACCTTTTTTTTTTACTCCCTTTTTGGAGTTAAATCTACTCCTTGAAAATAACAGTGTAAGGCTCTGAAGTCGGCGTGATGGTCTGGTTCGAGGCTCCTTGGCA
>NC_090880.1:2693637-2701137 GCF_036669935.1 Montipora foliosa
GATTCACGGAAAACGGAATTTGAAATGTTATGCAGGGGTAAGTATTTGAAGGTAAAATAGGTATTTGTAGACTTTATTCTTCGATGTATTGTGCACATAAACGAGTATATGTTTTTCTCTTTACATGAGATTTTACTGCCCTATCGGTAAAATACGATTAATGACACGTGACCGTACTCGCGTTCTTTGTAGTCGGCCGTTCAAGATCATGAAATCAACGGTTTTGTTGTAAATAAAACGAGGACATAAAAACTTCGTTCCCAGATCTCAGATTATAACGTACACCTGCATTGGCCAAATCTATTAAAGCCTCATTCATTATTGCTAAAGAGCACGTGTAATGCCTACCTGCTATATAGTAGAACCTGTGCAACTGGCTACTTTAATAGACAGAGTCCAGCTATAAAAGCCTCAGTCAGCCGTCCAAGGTTCACCTGGCAGTTTGTCTTCTATAGTAAACCAACTAGCTGTTTGCAATTTGTTAAAGTTTTTCCCCTCCCTCCCTTTGGGGATGGGTTGGATATATCGCTTTGCCTTCATTAAAGGGGCTAGGTCACGCAATTTTAGGCAATTTCAGCATTGATCAAATGGTCATAGAATTAAATTAAATAACAAAATAACGGCTCAAAACTATAGAAGAACTCAAACGAAACACAGGAAAGCTAAGAAGGGACAAGGATGGACAAAACTGGGGAGGATTGAAGTGGATTGCGTTTGGGTAAATTTGAAAAACGTCGGCTCACCTTTTTTCAAATTTATATCAGTTTATATCAAAATGTCATTTAAACAGCTGGAAAATCAAAGACTCTTGCTCTGCCAATTTGACGTTTAGAGATCATAACTAACAATTTTAAACAAAATTACCTAAATCAGCGTGACCTAGCCCCTTTATTTTTGGGTCCTCTCCTGTACGGTGACTTCCACCAAGCTTGTTGGCTCGTTTGCCTTGGTACATCGCTCGCTAACCAATACTCTTGTCCAATCCAGCTCGTAGTGCTGGGGAGATAAGTGAGGTTGTTCTACGTCACGCAACTCTGGAAGTCGCATAGGCTAACCAGCCGCAAGGCAGTGTTCCCCTCAAAAAATGCCAATACGTCTGTTGTCTCGTTCTATTGCGCCTTGTGTTGTGCGTTTAAAAGCTAATTATTCATGTTGATACCAGGGAACACCGTTCAGAGAGTTTGAGTTCACATTTCTATCTTTATTTCTCGAGAGTTTCAATACACGAAGCGAAATAAGAATGACAGGCCAAGTGACCCACACTATAGTATTCCATTCCGGAAACGAAACACTACTTTTTGTTTTTTGAAATAGTTTCTTGTTAAAAGTCTGGTCCACCGCATGGCATATTGCTGGTACCGGTAAGTTCAACCTTTGCAGGGACATAACCTAGAAAAATCCTGGTTCACATCCTATTGATCCTAGTAAAACAACTGTCAAGGTGATGTTTTAGTGTATGGTTCAAATGCTGGTAGTGAATGTGCAACTATGTCACTATGTGCCATTATATAATTATAATTATGATAGGAAATTAATTACTTCCCCGTAATTATCAGTTCTAAATGTAGGAAATGATCTCTACACTGCCTTATCAAGCTTGTCGAGACAAACATATTTCATGTTAACAGAATAGACCTCTTTCGATATATTAAAATTCAGTCGAAAACAAAAGGTATCATCTCGAGGCTCTGGGGAATAAACTCATACAAATCCTTATATTTATTCCCCAGAGCCTCGAGATGATGTCTTTTGTTTAGGACTGAATTTTAATACATCGAAATTGGTCTATTACCTGCAGAAGTCATAGCGTTCAACACAACTTTCAGATTCAATACAGCCCAAGTCATACTGGTAATGTACTTGGAAGTTGCACAATAGATTTTGCTTACTGTATGTCTTTGATAGGTACTTTCCAAAATTTGGTCACAGAGAATTATAATTCTTATATTTTTTTCTCAATGTGTGAGTGGGCGGAATTCAACAAATCCTGCAATCTGACTGGTTCCGGGAGCGGGTGGAAAGAAATGGAATTTCTCTTGAAACGTTCAGTTTGTAAGTCGCTTTAATACTGCATTCACTATCAAGCGCGGTGCGAGTCAACAATTAAAACAAGCGATTTCAGAGAGGATGGGGGAGAGGAAAAAAAAAAGTTATTTACCAGCAAAGGGTCGGTCTGTTTAGCAAAAAACTGTGACATCGTTCTTGAAAAAGCAGCAATTTCAAGGCCCCGGTCACAGTTTTTCCCTATACGGACCTCCCAGCTGGCAAATAACATATTTATTTTGACAATTGGGTGCGTATTACAGCGAGTATTTAAATTACAACAAATGGTATATTTTAAATATTTGATTCTCGTGCTATGGATTCATTTGGCATGGCCTCAAGGAACTTTTGCACTTCTGGAAGTATTTCCAAGTGTCGAGATATAGTGCACATCTTCACGTGTCGCGCACGTGACAAAGTGACCTTTGCGTGCACCACTGCATGAAAGTTTGGTCATCTTGGAAAGATGTTTTCACATCTCACCTTCGTTTCTCTTTCATTTTTTTCTGCAAAAGATGTTTCGATGAATCATTTCGTTTCATCTTAAGCCGTTCAATTAGCGTTTCCTTTCTCAAACACTGAGCAAGAATACCCATCGATCAGTAAAAAACAATGTCAGGCTTAGCCACTTTGGCATAAATACACTATTTTTACCTCGTTTCCATGGTCCAATGGTCATTGTCACCACCTGTAATGAAGATAATCTGGGTCCGGGTATTCACTACATACACAGCCGAACATCATGAGAATCGCAATGTAAGGCCGATGTGAGAAGGACAAACTTCTCTCTGTTCTTTTCTTTAGCGCTAAATTAACCATACACCACTCACTGTACTTTTGCAGGCCCGAGTATAGGCTTCTTGTAGCCTCTTGTTTGACCTTGAACCGACAAAGACGATCTGTCACATCACGAACTATAGTACGTCTGTGATTTCAAATTTTAGCGTGCTTCCTATTCGCTTGCGTTTGACAGTCGACTCTGAAATGGCTTCTTTCCTTTTCCGTTCGCTTGCTGAGGATTTGCTTGTTTTCTTTTAAAACTCTTGCGATTCAAGAAAAATTAATTGCATATCCGGGAAAACCAAAAGGCGGGCAGTTCCAAAGCCTTTTATTTTCACTAATCCTACAGCCAGTAAAAATAAACAAGCCGGGAGCTCCGCTTTTAGGGTTGGCTAAATCTATATATTATCCACTTAACAACTAAAGATCAACTGGCTGACAATTGCACCGATTATTTATCAAATGTAATTGGTACATACAAAATCATTGCTGAATAGTGGTTAAGTCTAGTACTTGATTTTAAAATGGTTAGCTTTCTCTTAAGGTTTGGTAACCGACATTTTTTATTTTTTAAACTTGTTTCTTAGCCGTTGATAATACACGTTTACAGCAGCATTCGGAAGAGGAAAGGTAGAGGATGGAATGGCCTTGTGGAGTGAGAGGGAGAGAGAGACTGGGTTTCAGTCCGGTGATAGCCTGATCACATCTTTCGTATTTTCCTAACGTTATTTTTTTTCTGAACGCATTATCATGTCTCAAAGTTCTGCGAGTATCGACATGGAAGAATACGTAGAAGCAGTTGTATTCGAAATCGAAGATTTGAACACTTCCGCATCGAATTTAGACTGCAAAACAGTCGTTTTGTTCTATTTTTGGAAGGCGCGAAGCGCCGTAAGCGTGATCCTCGCCTGTGAAGCGCGCGAGCCTCACACGCCCGTAGGGCGTGTGAGGCGAGAAACCTCCCCATTCTCCCTCGCCGTTTCTACACTCGCTCCAGACCTTTCGTTTGAATATTATTTTACCGTGTCGCTTGCGTTCGCAAAAAATACGACTGTTCTGCAGTCTACATCGAATTCCAATATGGCGGACCTTTCACAACCAATGCCACAAGATCCATCAAAGCACTGTCAGGAACTTATCTCTCGTCTGGATGCTCTAAGAAGAAAAGAGAGTTTCTTCGATGTAACAGTGTCAGTAAAAGACAGAGAGTTCAAAGCTCACAGACTTGTTTTGGCAGCAGCAAGCCCGTTTTTTCTTTCACTTCTGGTCAGTGACATGAGAGAGGGAAAGGAACAGTTCATCAGGATAGAACTTGAAGAAGCAACGGGGTCAGTCATGGAAGAAGTTCTTAAATACATTTACACTGGTAATGTTGCAGTCACCAAGGAGACCGCCCACGACTTAGTCGCAGCAGCAGATTTTTTTTTTTTACCAGGTTTGAAAACTTTGGCTTCTGATGTTTTGGAGGAAAACATTACAATTGAAAACTGCATTGTCAATTATTACTTTGCCGACAAATATCAGTGTTTGGAATTAACGAGGGAATCCCGTGGGTTTATTAACTCAAATTTCAGTTCAGTCATGAAAACAGACGACTTTCTGAAGCTTGATATTGAACAAGTCATGAAATGGGTTTCCAGTGATTATGTCACCGTTGGCTCAGAGGAAGAAATTTTTAAGGGAATAGTGCAGTGGGTGTCTCACAAGAAGAGTGAACGAGAAAACAACTTTGCTGAATTGTTGAGACAAGTCCGTCTGAAATCCATGTCTCGCGACTTTCTTTTCAAGGAATTAGTCAATGAAGAACTGGTAGCAACAAGTAATGCAAGTTTGAATTTTGTGTTGAGATCCATAAAGTGCATCGTTGATCCCTTCTGTGAAGATGCTGCCAAGCCACCCAGGAAGTGCTTAGAGAAATATGCAGATGTGATTTTTGTTTGTGGTGGCAGGACAGCCTTATGCTATGTACCCCAGGGTGATGTTTGGTATCAGTTGCCAGACATGTTATTTGAACATCAAGATCATGCTGTTGTTCAATACAGAGATAGAGTTTGCATTTTTGGGGGACAGCGTGTTGGACCAGGAAAATCTCAAGTAATAGAATACTTTCTGTCTTCCACTAATAGCTGGGGGACAGTTCAAGCAAGAGATTACTGGAATGAGTGTTCTTGTTTAGCAGTTCTAGATGGTTGCATCTATGCATTACTTGATCTCACCATTGTTCTCTACAAGCTTGATGAGAGTTCATGTAAGGCTGTGGCTTGTCCACTAAATTATCGCATTGGAGCTTGTCTAGTCAGTGATAAAAGACACCTTTACTATATAGGAGGACGTGGGTTTTTTTGGGGCCAATTCTATAAAACAGTGGCAAGGTTTGATCCTATTTTGGCCACATGGGAGGAGGTTGCAGCAATGAATGAGGCAAGATGTCGTGCTTTTGGAGCAGCCATGAATGGCAAGATCTACATAGCAGGTGGCATAAATACAAATGAGGTACTGAAGTCTTGTGAGGTATATGACCCATCAACTGATGAATGGCAAGTCATGAGTAACCTCAATGTGTGTCGTCAAGCTGCAAACATGGTATGCGTTCAGGAAGCCCTTTATGTGGTTGGTGGCTTCAAAGACACACAATCCTCTTCAAGAGAGTTATCAGTGGAAGTGTTTCAGTCAGGTGCATGTGAATGGAAAAGTAAGTCCACTATACCCACTAACTTTGAAAATGAAAATTCTGAGGATCGAAATAAAAAGGTTCATTATAAGGCATGTTTTGCAGTGATCCACAAGAGCCTATTAGAAAAGCTAGGTGAGCTTTGACATAATTATTGATTTTTTTCTTGTGACTGCCTTGTGGTGGCATTCCTTCAAATAGTGCCACCTGGAGACATTTTCCCCTTTAATTCAGTAGAATTATGACTGCCTTCTGGTAACATTCCTTCTTAGTGCCACATGGAGAAATATTTCCCAATATTTAAAGGCTTGTTTAACCATTCCTTGCCTTTGTCCACCTTTAATCCATGGGGCCTCCTTTTAACCCATTGACTTCCAGGGGTTCTCCATTGATGAGTAAAATGGTCGGGCGTTAGACAGAGTAAAATACTAAGTCTGGCCAGTTTAAGCTGGTTTGGACGTCAAAAGGTTAAGGTGGCTTTATACCACAGTTTTCCGAAAAGAAAACAACAGGATATCTCTTATGAAGTGTTAGTCATTGCAATTGATGTAAAATGTAATTTTACCAAAAAAATTATTGCAAATCAGGGGAAAATGCTAAATATAGTGACCAGGCTCCTGGAGGGGGGACTGGAAACTAGACATTTCAAAGGCCTTTTTTTCAAAAACTAGCCAGACATCCCCCCTTAAAATTTTAGGATTTCGTTAGAGAGAAACATAATCATGTGTAGGCAAACAGGTTTTTTGCAAATGGCAAAAAATGTCGATTTTTGTCTATTTTGATAACATTGCTGAAAAATTGTCTGATAGATCTTTTTTTGTAACTTGTTGATGGTTTTGTCTTCATATTGATTACTAATTGAAATTCCCCAAATTTTAACCCTGGTCATTTCTTGGTTTTTACACAATTACTTTGAATGTCTTTTACAACGTAAAAAAGGTTATGGTCACATGGGACCCTCCCTGGCTCTAGACCCTCCAATTTAAGGGGCTTAAAAACTTATTAGTCTCTCTCCCCTGTTTTCCATTTTGTCACCCCCTCTAATGTTGACAGTTTTATACTATTTGTTGGAATTTGTTGTGTCAAACAACATGTTGACAAAAAATTGGATGCACATGCTATCCTTTTGGCATGTGCAATCACTGATGCAGATGTTAAGATTACCAATTAAAATGAGTTATTTTTGGAAACGAGGTAGATGGTAACTTTTCTGTTGTTCTTCTTGAACGAAAAAATCTTGGTCGGAGGTACATGTTTCTCTGTTTTTTCCACCTGCTGGTTTTTAGGGGCCCTGCTGCATCGCTCTTCTCTTTATATAGATTTGATGTATAAATGTTTTTGTATCCATTCCAATGCTAAATAAATGGCACGGTGTCTTAGCTGGCCAGCGCATCCAAATATTATTGTTGTGTTAGTCCTGTTGAGTAGTGGAGGCAGAATGGAAGGTGTGTTTTTAGACTGCTCAAATACTTTTTAACATCCTTACCGTCAAATTTTAACTACTTTGCGGCCAAACTCTTACCCTTACTGGGTTGAAGATTTAATTTAACTACAATTAACCCGGCCTAACTTCAACCCTTAATCCCACCGGGTAAAAAATATACATCAGTCCAGTTTTTGTCTCTTTTCTTGGACGATGTCCTTATTGTAGGGTACTAACTAGTAAAAAAAATAGGTCCGCAATGCGTACTTGGGGTCTTATGCTTAGTTTAACTCCATTCAGCCTTTACAGAATTTGGTACTGCGGTCTCACTTTTACCATGCGTGATTGGTTGAAAATTTTCCATAACAATGCAGCAGTGAAATGGGTTCCTTAAGTATGCTTCAAATTTCAGGACCTGTTCAGAATTTTACATCAATGACTTGCCGCTAAACTTTCTCTTATTACCATTTGCACAGTTAGGCAACTCTTGCTGCACGCTACATCATCTCTAATATCAGCTATTTACTAGTAACAGAAGCACTAGATTGGCAAAGAAACAAGCATGGCACTGTCATACATTCAT
>NC_090880.1:2706137-2713637 GCF_036669935.1 Montipora foliosa
ATTTGACCATGGTAGTCCCTGGTTCGACTTCCCAGCTGCACTTGTAAATAGCTAACTGCCTCCGGCCAGTTGGGATTCTTATAACAGTTGTTGTTGTCGTTTTTCTGTTCCGTCGTTTCGTTGTGTTTCATTGGCCCTGAAAAGCCCCTATGGGAAGTGGTCAATTAATTTAAAAGAAATCAAAGAATTTTATGATAGTTGAGCAGGATAGCGACGGTAGTTTACGTAGTTTTATCCATACTCGGGTTGTAATTTTTATTTTTATTTTATGTTGCTGATGAATTGAACTGCGGTTAAATAAAGATTATAGACACCTGAAAAATTTAGGCAACTTGAACGGGATTCGAACCCATGCCCTCTGCAGCGATGCCTGTCAATGATCTACCGACTGAGCGTTGAAGCCACTCAGTTGGGAGCAGGTCAATTTGTTGGGCTTACTGTGTTCATTTGTTGGGCTCCTGTGTTGGCAGTGGTCGTGAGTTCGAATCCCGTTGAAGCAAGATGTATTTTTTCAGGTGTCCAAGACAATTGCTTTTAAAAATTGTCCTGAAGACTAGAGATTCTGACCATTTGAAGATGTCATTACACAGTACGGGAGGCAGCACTTTCCTCCCAAGTTATTTAAAGACCCTGAGTTTTGTCCTGCCGGAGTTTTTGATCTCGCGCGACCTACAGCACAGTAGTCTGATGCTCAATCAAGTGAGTCAATCGTTCGTGCTGTTTGACGTTAGAAGCTTTTACTCGTTTGCATTCAGTATTGGATCAAATAATACAAATAACATTATTAGGGCTCCCGCACGGGCATCTTCCAACCTACTCTACAATGTTACGGATTTCTCTTTTCGTCACACTAGGATTCTCACATCATCTACATCTGTTAATCTATAACATGTATCAAAAATCATGTCCTGTCATGTCACGTCACGTGATGTCATGCCATGTCATGTCATGCTATTTAATTTCATGTATTTATATAATGTCCTATCTAGGCTTTGGCACATTCATTTAATTTTTTGCTATTATGCTAATGACAGCCTGGACAGCTGTCACTTGATGTCATCCCATGTCATGTCATGTCAAGTCATGTCATGCTATTTAATGTCATGTGATGTCATATCCTATTTAGCCTTTGGCACGTTATTACTTTTTTGCTACTATGCTAATACTTAAGTTTAAAATCCTTCTATTATGCTCTTATGGCTTTGCTAAAATGCTCAAACGTTCTATCAATTCATACCAGAAGCACATTACCTTGAAGCGTGTAACTTGCCCAAATATGAACAAAAGCGAGATCCATGCTGCACGCGCGGGAAAATGCACGAGCTACGTTACATCACATCCAAATAAGGACACTTTTAAACAAAACAAAAAAACAAACAAAAAACCCACCTCTGAACCAGCGTTAAAACGCTTCAACGTTACGAGCTTCTGTACATACGCAATAATAGACACAAAATGTTTTGTAGCTCAAAATTTTGAAAGCAAAGTGCTTTACTACTGCACCTGTTTCATGACTTGCAGACGTTTCTCATCGGGAGATTATGCGCTCCTGCTTTCGCTGCCTATTGAGAACGGATTCTTATTAGAGGCAGCGAATCGAGTATAAGCCAGCTTCGTCCCCAGGGATTTTCTCCGCCGAGGAGGGGGCAGAGAAAACCCCTGGGGACCAAGTTGGGTGTAAGCGACAAGTCCAGGGTTTTTCATAGTTTTGTAAAGTAGTGAACATATTTCTGAAAGCACCGGACGTGACATTTTTTGGTGCCGCAAGGTGCCTTGCAAGCGCTGAAGGGGCGAGTTAGGTAGGGTTCTGGGGGCCGCTGCTGCTGTTGGGGGAAGATTCAGTGGCTCGATATGAGACGTCTTGGTTGCAAGTTTTTCGAAGTACCGCTGATATCTGATAGAGTTAAGACCTACCACTGGTTTACTACCGAAAAGTGATACCAGTGCTTTTTCAGCTGCAGTGACAACGCCAAAAACATCAGAATAACAGGTGAAGACCGACGTTAGCGTGCTCTTTGAAGTAAGGCATATTCTCAAGTTTCTTCAGGGCTGTTGTCTTTCCAACTCCATAGAGGCGCAATGTTGTGTTGCATCCGGTGACTGTTTGAAGAAAAAGGAAAAATCTGCAAACTTCCTTACCCAGCTGTTTTTTGACTTTCTTCATATGCCAGACGCGCGCACTTCTCGAATTTGCGTTTGTCTCTGGTCTAAAATAGAGGTCACACCCACCTTCGGATACATGATAACACACAAGGACTGGCAAATCTGTGTCATCCCCAACTAGAACCGTGGTATTCATTCAGGCAGACTCGGCGGTTTTGTCTACAAGAAGGTCGGCGTCACCATTTGCGAGATGTGTTACGCATCCTACATTCTGGAGACAAAAATTTGGTTTTATCAACGGAGTTGATAATGTAAATTGACCACCGAAGAGGGATTCTAAAAGCTGACGTTCCGAGCGTTAGCCCTTCGTGAGAGCCTTGCTTAGAATTAACAGAAAGCGTTGTTTATGGGATTCGAGAGATAGTCATCCTTCTTCATCGTTAGACATGATTTCTGTAAAGATGACAGGTGCAGCAACCGTCGCTGATGGGCGCCTCTGCTGCGTCATAGCTTTAGTTGACATTTCATCGTACTCATCAAACACCACTATAGCTTTCCCGTATTTTCTACGCACGCAAATTTCGCACTCGTCGAGTCTAACATGTGATTTCCAGCCATGTTCTTGTTGACTGGGGTTAAGTACGTGGTTTGCTGACTACCCAGAATACCTCATATTGTTGGTTTTTTTTTTTTGCATTCTTTCCTCGATTTCGATCCTTTAGTTAACCAGAGACTTCTGTTATTCTTTTGATCGCATGGTCACCATGGGTAGCTTGCTCTCGTTAGCTGGAAGGTTAATTTTTAAATTGACTATTAATTAATTAAATCTCATCTAAATTGAGCTCAATTTCATCGATCGATCAACGTTATATGGACGAATCGGAATGAAAGCAACAAGGTAATATCACTAATGGTAATTATTAGGTCGCGGGTCAGTTGGTTGAAAATTGAACAAGTTTAGTTTAGTTAGTTATTGTCAGAAACCCATAAGGGTTGAAACGTGTAACGGTACCTTGTGTGCTGGGAAACAAGCTTCTGAATATTCAATTTGCTAAGTACCATATTTGGAACAACAAGAGCGAGGGCTTTCCAAATATAGTACTTAGCACTGAAACATTCAACCAATCAGATCGCACTGAATATTCGGAAGCTGTGAACGCGCGTTACACGTGTTTCTGGTTTAATCCCCACATGACTCCCCGTGACATAGAGAGGGGAGAGAGACTGGGTTTGAGGCTGGTAATACCTTGATGATCAGAGGTTCTGTAATTTCCTCTCTTAATGAACCAGTGTTAACTTTTTTTATTTCTTAACCAACGCAATATCATGTCGCAAAGTTCTGGGAGTATCGGCAAGGAAGAATACGTACAAGCAGTTGCATTCGAAATCAAAGATTTGAACACTTCCGCGTCGAATTCCAATATGGCGGACCTTTCACAGCCAATGCCATCAGATCCATCTAAATACTGTCAGGAACTTATCAATCGTCTCGATGCTCTGAGAAGAAAAGAGACTTTCTTCGATGTAACAGTGTCAGTAAAAGACAAAGAGTTTAAAGCTCACAGACTTGTGTTAGCAGCAGCAAGTCCGTTTTTTCTTTCACTTCTGGTCAGCGACATGAGAGAGGGAAAGGAACAGTTCATCAGGATAGAACTTGAAGAAGCAACGGGGTCAGTCATGGAAGACGTTTTTAAATACATTTACACCGGTATAGCTGCAGTCACTAAGGATACCGCCCACGACTTAGTGGCAGCAGCAGATTATCTTCTTTTACCAGGTTTGAAAACTTTGGCTTGTGACTTTTTGGTGGGAAACATTACAACTGAAAACTGCATGTTCAATTATTATTTTGCCGACAAGTATCAGTGTTTGGAATTATTGGAGGAGTCTTGCGAGTTTATTAACTCAAATTTCAGTTCAGTCATGGAAACAGAAGACTTCCTGAATCTCAATATTGAACAAGTCATGAAATGGGTTTCCAGTGATGATGTCACTGTCACCTCTGAGGAAGAAATTTTTAAGGGAGTAGTTAAGTGGGTGACTCACAAGAAGAGTGAACGAGAAAGTAACTTTGCTGAATTGTTGAGTCAGGTCCGTCTGCAGTCCATGTCTCATGACTTTCTTTTCAATGAATTAATTAATGAACAACTGATAGCAACAAGTAATGTGAGTTTGAATTTTGTGTTGAGATCTATGAAGTCCATTGTTGATCCCTTCTGTGAAAATGCTGCCAAGCCACCAAGGAAGTGCTTGGAGAGGTACACAGATGTGATTTTTGTTTGTGGTGGCAGGACAGCCTTATGCTATGCACCCCAGAAAGACATTTGGTATCAGTTGCCAGACATGTTATGTGAACATCAAGATCATGCTGTTGTTCAATACAGAGATAAAGTTTGCATTTTCGGGGGACAGCGTGTTGGATCAGGAAAATCTCAAATTGCAGAATACTGTCTTTCTTCCAAAATATCCCAGGGGACAGTTGAAACAGGACCTGCAATTTGTGGGGATTTTTGTTCTTCTTTATCAGTCTTAGATGGCTGCATCTTTGCATTACTTGGTGTGGCCATTCTTCTCTATAAGATTGATGAGAATGTTTATGAGGCTGTGGCTGATCCACCAACTCGTCGCAATAGCGCTTGTTTAGTCAGTGATAACAGACACCTTTACTTAGTAGGAGGAAGTACACATGTTTTATGGCGTCAAGAAACTCAAACAGTGGAAAGGTTTGATCCTATTTCGGCCACATGGGAGGAGGTTGCAGCTATGAATGAGGCAAGATATAATGCTTTTGGAGCAGCCATGAATGGAAAGATCTACATAGCTGGTGGCATAAAGAAAAATGAGGGATATCTTACTGTATTGAAGTCTTGTGAGGTATATGACCCATCAACTAATGAATGGCAAGTCATTAGTAACCTCAAGGTGTGTCGTCAAAGGGCAAGCATGGTATGCATTCAGGAAGCCCTTTATGTGGTTGGTGGCTTCAAAGACGTACCATCGTCTTTAAGAGAGTTATCAGTGGAAGTGTTTCAGTTAGGAGCATGTGAATGGAAAAGTAAGTCCACTATACCCATTAACTTTAAAACTGAAAATCCTGGGGATCGAAAGAAAAAGATTCATCATAGGGCATGTCTTGCAGTGATCCACAAGAGCCTATTAGAAAAGCTGTGTAAGCTTTGACATTTTGACATTTCTGTTATGTCTGGCTTGTGGTGGCATTCCTTCAAATAGTGCCACATAGAGAAATGAAATCTTTTCCAATAATTAAGGGTTTGGCGTTCATCCACCTTTAATACAAGTGACCGCCTTTAAAGGCGGCTCTTTACAGGATATCTCTTTTCAAGTGTTAGTCACTGAAATTGATGTAAAATGTAAGTTTACCTAACAAATAAAGGCAAACGGGAAAGTGCTAAATATAGCGATCGAGGTTCAGAAGGGGGACTGGCAACTATATATTTCAAAGGCCTTTTTCTCAAAAACTAGCCGTACGTCCCACCTTAAAATTTCAGGATTTTTTTAGCAAGAAAAAATAATCATGTATAGACAGACAGGTTTTTGGCAAATGGCAAAAATGTTGATTTTCATCTATTTTGATAATAACTGAAAAATAGTCTGATCTTTTTGTATTGATTTTGTATTGATGATGAGTATTGATGGTTTCGTCTTCATATTGTTTACTAATTAAAATTCTTTAATCTGAAAACATTATGATCACATGTGACCTTTCCATTTAAGGGGCTTAGAAACTTGTTAGTCCCCCTTATTTTCCATTTTCCACCCCTCTGTTGATTTGGTAAGTCCCTAAACATTAATGTTGACAGTTTTATACTATTTGTTGGAATTTGTTTTGTCAAACAATATGTTGACAAAAATTGGATGCATATGCTATCCTTTTGCCACTCAATCACTGATGCAAATGTCAAGAAAGAGATAATTATTTTTTGGAAGCGAGGTAGATGGTACACTGGGGCACCCAACGTCAATTTTCGGAAAATATCTGTTCGGAAGACGATTTGAGATTTAGAATTTTCGGAACATATGTTGTAAAATTTCTTGCTTGCCTGCCTGTCCTAGGATTTTCGAACATCTAAAAAATGGTGTAATTGCCCAATTTTGACGGATTTTTACCCTAAAAAGGTCAGCTAGAATTTTCGGGAGCCCTTTTTCTGGCTGAAATTTTCGAAAAGGTAACTTTTGATCCCTATAATTTTCGAAACACTAGACTTTCAGCTAGGAAATCCGAACAGATGAAAAATTTTTAGGGGATAAAAATATGCCTATATCTACCGTTTAAATACTAAAATACGTTTAACAATGCTATGTTTAAGTGGTTTTGAACTATATTCTCGTTGGGTGCCCCTGATGGCAACTTTTCAGTTGTTCTTCTTAAACGACAAATGTAATTTGTGATAATTGTAAATTAGCATGAGTTGCTTTTTTGCCTGCTCGTATGAGAAACCTGATGAGCCGTGTTAGGTGCGCAGTGGTTTGTGGGATTTAGGTTTGTAGTTTGTGGTCGTTAGTAGCCCAAGTCATTCTACGGTCAGCCTTCGCCACGTGCACAAGTCCAGTTTCGTCTATTGTTATATCGCACTGAAAAAAAATTGTTTTATGCCTTCGTTAGGCTGTATATGATAGAGTTCTTTTTCATTTTAAATAGTGTTTTTCAATAAGAATACCTAGAACCTCAAGGGTCGCACCACTGCCGTGTTCGGGGGTACAAGTTCAACGGGTTTTTCCACCTGCTGATTTTTAGGGGTTTTTGTGTCCGGCTCTGATGCATTGCTCTTCTCTTAATATAGATTTGATGTATGAATGTTTTGTACCCATTTCTAAGTATGCTAAATAAATGGCACGGTGGCTTGGGCTGGCCAACTCGCCTAAATATTATTGTTGTGTTAGTCCGGTTGAGTAGTGGGGGCAAAATGGATGGTGTTTTTTGAGACTATTCAAATACTTTTAATATCGTTACCGTCAAATTTTAACTACTTTGCGGCCAAAGTCCCACCCTTAACGGATTGAAGATTACAATTATAACCTAACTTCAACCTTGAATCCAACCGAATTAGAAAAAATGGTCCACTTTTCGTCTGTTTTCTCCTGCGATGTCGTTATTGTAGGATAGTAAAAAACTAAATGAGGGTTTTGTTATGGATCAACGTGACATAAAGATCTAATGAACGCAACGTGAGCGGAACCGTCAAAACTTATTGCACGCCTACAAAATACCCAGACCGTGATTGGATGATTCGAAGGGGACCCTTACAATAGGACTCTTTTCAGTTGACGTCACGATTTAACACCAAAGCATTGTGGGATTAATATGAGGACACAAACAGACATGCATTTTTGAGATTTTTCTCCGCATTTCAATCCCATAGTACGTTGTAACAAGGC
>NC_090880.1:2716137-2718637 GCF_036669935.1 Montipora foliosa
GTTGGTATAAATTTAAGGCTTCTACAAAGACGTTTTACCTCGTCGTTTGTAAGAGCTTGGCTTGAAAGATTCTTAATATATCTTTCGTTTTGCGCTCTAGTGTAATAGGCTAATAGATCATTGAGGCTGTTTCGTCTGCTTTTTTTTTTTTTTGATGACACGTTTGGGCGTATCGTTTTGGGTTTGTAAGTTTAGAGTCAGAGGAAGACATACCAGTGTAAGGTTCAACTCTGTTTTTATTTACATTCACTGATTCGCTTAGTTTACAAAAGATTTTCTGTAGCTCAGATAATTGAGCCTGCTTTTAAGCGAAGTTGCAAGTTTGTTGAGTATTGGGTGTTTTCTCAGTTCTAGGCCTAGCCCTTGGTCTGGCTTTGTTGGCAGCCTGGTTTCTGGAAGCCTGGAAACTGTGCTGTTTCGGGTACAGGTTCTGTAGTAGCTGCTGCTGGGCTTTGATAGCCTGGTTGCCTGCAGCTAAATTCTTGTCCTGCTGTTTGATCATAAGGGCAAGCAGTTCCGTATGGACTCGGTGACTGATCTGGTCCAGGGCGGTCTGGAATTCTCGGTCGAACCTGACGTGTGGTTTTGGTCTTTACTGCAAGCCGTAGGGACACGTAGAGTTCTTTGCGTGTTCTCTCAGAACTTGGAGCGACCGTTTACCTTTAGCTGTCTGGTCTCCTGTGTAGTGAGGCGATTCCGGATGGATTTGCTGCCCTCGTCTGCTTTGTGCTTTTTGGGGGCTGGTTCTGCGACTGGAATCTCGTTCACTGGACTGTTGCAGTCACGTGGTCTTTTTGGTGACTTGATCGGTGAGGGATTGTGCGGGCACTTGGCTGTCCGCCATGTCTGTTAAAATGGCTGCCATCTCCGCATCGGAAATTGACTGCGCCATGGTAGAGTTCTAAAGAGAACTGTTTGTCAAGCTTTAAGTGCAATACCGGTTTCGGAACCAAACAATTGGATCCTTCGTCAGATGCGAGTAGCTTTTTCACAAGAGCTCAAAAAGAGAGCTAGTCAAATAGCGGTCGTTTCGCCAACGTGTCAGTTCGCCAACGTATGAAACGTCTAATGTCAGTTCGCCAACGCTTATATGTCAGTTCGCCAACGTCCAAAAAAACTTCAAGTTTTTCGTTGAAGATAATTGTCAATTCGATAACTTGCAATTCACTTCCTGAGAGGGATTGTTGATGTGACTTCCTTTCCGATTATGTCATGAACCGCCATATTTGTTATTGAACAGGCTTTCAATTCGCCCCAATCCCTCTCAAATTTTATTAGGTTTCTTTATTGATAGTTTATTGCTGGTCATTTTATCTTGCAAACTTGGTGGCTCCTAAAGGAGCCGTTTTTTGGTTGTGATTTTTGCTGACTTTTTCAGTTCCCACGAGTAGGGCCGTTGAAATGTGAGCACATTTTCAGCAACTGTGCGGCGGTCTTCTCTTTCCTTTTGTACTTTCCTTTTGTCCCAGCTGTCGAATAGCCTCGCCTGCAGGTTTCGATACTGCTTCCGCTGGACCCGCTTCAGTTTCTCATCGGACACAAGCCTGATGGTGACGGCTGTAAGTCTCGCCTCTCTGTCCAGGAGCTCGATTAAGGGACGGACCATTAGAAAAGTGATGGGGGGGGGGGGGGGGGGGGAAAAAACCAAAAAAAAATTCATGCAAGGGAAAATACCAAGAAAAAAAATTCGCGCAAAGAAGAAGGTAAAGAAAAAAAAATTCATGCAGAAGGAAGGTCCAATTCTTGGATTTCACATGACGTCACGGCCGCCATGTTGGTGTCCCCAAACAATGAAATGGCGGCCATGTTGGTGTCCCGATCCAATCCTCCGGGAATTGAAAGCTATTATTATGCTAACGTCTTCTTTTGTTTTCGTTGAGAAACATGGCTGTTGATCACGTGAGTGAAACCCAAGAATTGTGACTTTTAATTAATAATTATATAAGATTTGCCAGTGTCTATTAAAAATAATTCTTATTCAAAATATTCTTGGAGCCTTACCCCAGGCCCTGCTATATTATTATTAATAAATAAAGACATCTAGTGTACTGAGGTGTTTTCCTCACACTGAATGAAATGACAAATTAAAGGTGACATAACTTAATTCACACTACAATAGCATGTTAAAATGGGGTTGACAGACCTGCACGACTAAAGCTGTGTGCCCATTGTGTTGATAAAAGCCTTTTTAGTTTTGCTTAAAACAAGCATGTCTTTAAGAGATTTCCCTTTTCTATAAGAGATCAAGGGAGGTTCCTTGTATATCTCTCTTAGTAGCGGCTGGTTTTGTATTAAATGCCATTTTTCCGTTAGAATATTTTTCAAACATGGAAGTGATGGATGAAATTGTGTCACAAAGGGTAGAATTTTCTTGTGCGCTTCCTGTTTTTTGTGTAAGAGCGTTCTTTCTTTCTGCGAATTTAACTTCGGAGAGGATTTTTTCCACCAGGTTATTGGGATAACCTCTGGATGTCAGGCGTGTTCTAAAGTTTTTAACGTT
>NC_090880.1:2721137-2746137 GCF_036669935.1 Montipora foliosa
CACTCAATTCAAACGATTGATCAAAGACGCAATATAAGCCACTCTTTTAAACACAGCATTCATGAAAAACAGCTTTCATTTTGTAATACAGTAGGGTTGGATAGCAAAGGTAGGTTACGTAGTTTTATCCATACTTGGTTTATGATTTTAAATTGTTTTTAGAATGCTGATGAATTGTGCCGTGGTTAAAGATTATAGGACACCTGAAAAATTCAGGCGTCTTCGACGGGATTCGAACCCATGCCCACTGTGTCAGATGCCTGTGAAACGCACTACCTGAAGCCACTCAGTTGGGAGCAGGTCAATTTGTTGAGCTTACTGTTTTCATTTGTTGGGCTAGTTAGTTAATAGTAATACACGAAGCAGCACTTAACCTAGCAACCTTTGTGGCTTGGCTATTTAATAGTAATACATGAAGCAGCACTTAACCTAGCAACCTTTGTGGCTTGGCTATTTAACAGTAATACATGAAGCAGCAGTTAACCTAGCAACCTTTGTGGCTTTCCTAATTGGTGTTCATAGAAGAATCCACCTTACAAGAATGGGTTTCTCTCCACTATTAAACTAAAACATTCATTAATGAGCAGGTAGTTAGTTTCGGGGAATATTGTATGTGTGAATGGTGAGTTGAGGAAAAATCAGAGACAAAAGTTAGGGAAAAGGAAAAGCACTTTTCTCGGCCCCAGCATTCTTCTCACGCAATTAATTGCTGCCGTCGCAACCTGCTTATACAGGCTGCAGCTGGTGAAATAGACCATATTCGTATTCTCAGTATTGGACTAGAACTACCTTGCAATGGAGGCTAATGCGCTGTATAAGAATGAAACAAAGCAAGAACAAGTCCACAAGAACTGGAAAAACTTCACCGGTTTTCCCATTGTGATTACATGATGAAAGTTAAATGATACCAGGTTTTACTGATTCGAGTATCGTTTATTCCGCATTGAATTCATGGTACGATGTATATCCAGGCCTGATTTCAATAATATTAAAACGTACATGTGGAAAAGGTTATCTTTTCATTAGTTGTTTAAAACAAATTGATGTCAGTTTTTCATGCGTCTATCCTGTTATTGATCATGAATTTCGTCATAACATTTTTTGTTTATAATTAATTTGGGATACACTCGCGAGTAGATGCTTCACGAAATTCGCGATTGCCTCAACTTTTTCCTTTCTTTAGCAATGGCATAAGAGGTACATATAATTGTTTGGAAATCAGCCGATTGTCAAGTTAACAGCAAAAAGATATTTTTATCGGCTTGGTCGGCGCATCGATCAAGAAAATTTCAAAACTGAGAATGTTAAAAGCGCCCCAGGATCCGTTAAGTACACATACAATTGACTGAATGAATTGGTTGCAATGGAAATTCTTTTGAAATAGCATACGAGCATTTATCCGAGAGCGAGCTTAACAGGCATCAAAAATATACTCCTTAGGTATTAAAGTGGGCGGTAGTAATTGGTGTCACCTGTTTTCCTTTGCTATATATCAATGGAGTTCTCTTATCCTTTTATGGCTATTTTCGTAACAACAATGAACATGTGATTAAGGAAAGTTCGAGTTATTCCTCAAATTATTCCTTTAGTGGGATTCAACTTAATATTGCTTCAGAGGTTTATATACATATATAATCCTCCTCGCGCCTAGTTGGCATACAAGGTTTACTACCTTCTATTTGACGACGGGAAGGAGGTTGCAGTCGGAAAAATACTTTTCTTGCAAATAAAACATTCTTGAAAAGGACTAATTCAGTTTCTCTAAGTCGCAAGATTTCTGCTTTTTCTGATCAAAGCTACAAAAAATTCCTTGTTATCATTACTTGTCATGTACAGAAAGTGATAAATAATGCAGGATAAATTACTCTCTTTTTTTATAAGAACGTCTAATATTGGGGCTGAAGCTGAAATTTCTTATTTTATTTTACCTTTTGAGATTTGAGCGGCCTGAAAACGTTCTTTACTTGTTCTTAAATTTGCATGCATGCGTGGTATACTAGGTTGGACTACACCTGAGGTGTTGTCTAGTGTATCATGCAATAACAAAAAACCACATTCTTTAGTATGTTAAAAAGAAACGTCCTTGGGCCTTTTTAAAACAACAGCTTTACATTGTTGTTTTAAAGTCTTTTACCGTTATTCATGTATAAGACTCACAAAAACAAAAATTACAAATGAGAAAAATGAAGACCTTCTTAACTGATCCACAGCCTTGGGTAGTGTTATTAGTATGTTCTTAAAATGTTAGTTTATCTCAGACCTGAACGTTCTTATAGAAAAGATTCTTAAGCAAAGAGTGCATTGCTGAAAGAACTGAATGTAATACATCATTGGTCGACAAGTCTGACAGTAGATCTGAACGCGAGAACCTCAATCCATCTCCATCCACGTCACCCTCTAAGACGAAAGACAGAAAATGATTTCAATGCAAAAAAATTGTCTTAGGTTATAAAACTGCATTATTCTTTTTTGGTTATCTTTTAATTTGAAGACCTTCTTTACCATTTTACAGTTATACACTGAAAAAACGATACATTTCCCTTTAAACTAAGGTCATTCGTGTTGCACACTGCTATGACCTAAGAGAACTCAGTTAAGTCATAAAACGTCATCTTCTTGTGCAGATTATCTTCAAAATAAAGGCGATATACTTAAAAATATTTAGTTCCTTGAGTTTCTGACACAAGTTGTCATTAGCTCACGGCATTAGAAGTAATTCACAAAAATAGAAAAGGCTCGCGGCGACTACGCTTTGGACACGAAAGTCTTTTAACTAGCGTCTCGGCGAAAATCAACAATCGCTTCATCATATGTCATTTGCTATCAAAATTTCAATATTTCAATAATTAAATCGAATTGCATTGTTTAAGAAGGCCTTAATTTCCCTTAAATGTGAGGGTGTGTGTTAAATAAGAAAGTGGCAAATCGTTTTTGTCTTTTGTTTCAGAGGAAATAGTCATGGATGTTTTGAAAAATTACCGAAAAAGGGACGAGTTAAAATAAGATAGATCACCATTTGTTAAATTTGGTAGCTATTAGAAGCTTCATCTTTACATTTCAGTAATTTAAACGATGAAGAAAAAGTAGTGCAAAGCGACAGACGTGTCAAATAGACCACAGCTTGTATTCATTTCGAAAAAAAAAAACTAAAACTAAATAGCTGTATTTAAGTACGCCCTTGGATTTCGTTTGTTTGCCAATATATTTCTGCGAGTTCAAGTTCGTTGCTCATGCAATAAGGTGGGTGCCCCCTGACAAATTCTGAGCAAAATTATAAAGATCAAAGAGGTGTTGAAGCCCTAAGGGTAAACAAAAGAAATGACAGAATTAATACTTAACGAAATGTTTGACTGTCTTTGGTTTTCAAGAGCCTCAGTCTTTATAATTCCACACCGAGAGATGAAAGCTTATTTTCAAAGCTATATAACAAAGCAACTCTTCGACCGAAACAAAATTGAAACTGTATCATTGCCATAGAGATTCCGGTGTAATTTTTTAGGTTAGTTATGCTACAGACAAATTGTGGCTTTCTGTACTTAGTTCCAGAGGATAAATCTTGAAAAGTACGAACAATTTCCTGATTAAGAGAAGATTTGCGCAGGAACGAGATGTAAAGGAATGACCCCAGAGCAAAGAATTTGGGAATGGGGAAAATCGTATCCAAGACTATTTGCACAAGCGCTTCCTTTGTCGAAAATCAAAATTTGCACAGAAGCAACTTAACAGAAGATTTGTTTGAAGTAGTTTTATTCACATTTCATTTCTCTACTAAAAAGAATCGCAACCAAGGACTTTTGGAAGGTTTATTTTTACAACTTTTGCCGATCAAAAAGGTCTGCATATTAGCAATTTCAGGACGCAAGTATAAGTACTTCGCTGGGAGGTTGGCGGATGGTATCTTTCTTCAAGAAGATAAAATTTTCTACGGTCTTTATCCATCAGTGAGCAGGGGAACTTCAAAATCACGGTCCCTCTGAGACCCTATAATTTGTTCGTTAGGTTTCCCTTTTTGAACAGCTGCAAACGAAAACATCATGTTTCTTGGAGCATCGATTGGCAAAGAAAAAGTAACATGAGATTTGAAAGAGCTTACGTTTTTAGAACGTTAGCAAATACCTGCGCCTCAACAGGTTGGTAGGTATACACATCTGTGAGAGAACGGTCTCGGCTTTGTGAATGACAATAATAATATTTATATCACGCTGTATACACCAATTGCGAAGGTTCTCGAACACCCCTTTAGTTTTACTTAGATGTTCCTAGAGTATGCATATTTACAATTACGCGAGCAAATACTTGAATCTTTGCAAAGATTGAAACTGTTGGATAGCGACTTGTCCCGGCAACTGATAAAGTTATACGGTCATTGACAACTACAAAGGCTTGATCAGCTTTACCAAAGTCAATGCCCCCTGTTGCTAGAACTTTATCAACCAGAATAATTTGTAAACAATTTAACAACTGGAATTAAATGGTTGAGAATAGAACAAGCAAAAATATTGGTTTTATGAATGATGGGTAACAAATTTCATTCGTAAAAAGGTCCCAATTTACACGCCGTATATACGGAACCAACAATAAAACAGTTGTAGAATTAGCTGCTCAATCCATGTATATACATCTTCACAAGGGATCTTAGTAAACTTGTGACACAATTATAGCATCTACGACGCGACGGTAACGAAAATCTCATTTAAAATTGCAAGTTCAGGTTTATTAATCTTTTTCGTCATTATGTCGGTTTGTCTAACTTCTAAAATCAAGCACAACTCTCCAGGAACTGAATTAGGAGGTGTGGGATCGTTGATCTCGAAACTCCCTACTGTACGAAAATGACTAACCCTAGTCCTAAATTTATTACTTCTTTCCGGGTTCCTCCGTTCATGTGTCAGTGAGGAATAATAATTTCTATCGTTCAATTAAATATCCTGTTTGTTTGGCAAAGTTTTAAATGCCAGCTGCATGATAAATGCAAAAGAAACTAATAGATTTTCATCTAATAGCTTTCTCGGTGTTGGTAAAAGCCGTCAATTTCCAATTTTCGCTGTCGATATTTAACAGTTCGGACACTTTACAAAATCAGAATGTTTAATAATACCTTTTTTGAGCCATTCTTGAACATATAATAAATGATATAAAAATTAAAGTCCCCTCGTTTTGTTTCCCTCGTAAGTCAGTTGTGCCTGCTCATGAGGTGAGGATTTTTTTTTCTCTCGGCCGAATATAATTAATCTTAAATGCTTGCAGGTGAAACAGCGCATAAACCATTTGCTCATTAGAACCTTCAGGGTCATGCTTTTTTCGCATAATATTCTTCCTAAACGTCTTTGTTAAGGGAAAGTACCAGTGGGACGCAAAATTTGTGACTGCTTTCAATGCTAATCAAAAAGGAACACATCATTGACAAATGACGAAGGGGAGCTGTATTTAAAGACAACGCCTTGAGCAAATTGTGCTTTACCTGATACACGCGGACGAGTCAAGTACAACGAGGGGTAATTTGAAGTCTGTCTCGATTTTAAGAGTTTCTGTGACCATGGCCAAGCTCTGGAGTTCTTTGGTTGTGTTCTGTATCTTGTCTTTAGCGTTCGTACTAACATCTTATCAGGAAGTTGAAGCACTAGCCGTACTTACTGGGCCTGCCATGAGTGGGAAAAGACAGATGCGCCAAACTTCATCAGGGGTAAAAAAAATCTTAACTTTTCTCTTAAGTATCCACCGTTGTGTATTCATTATACACTCCGATTTTAAACATAGTATACTTTGATCAAATCATTCATTCTCAAAGGCAAAGCTTAATTCTCTAAAGAATTAACTTGAGGAGATGTGTGCCTTATAAAATTCACTTATCTTTGAGATCATTTCAAGTAGTTAAGAGACAGATAGGTGTTTTACACTTGCTCCTCTGACCTCTTGGTCTGCCTGGTTGGATGTCGACGTAGTCAGACGCACACAAAAGAAAAATTCAACTTGAAGCCTCGCATACCTTGTAATGCATAGTGACCGTTTCCTTTCTTTATAGTATTAACAGCGGGAAGAATTTGTCTGACTGAGACCCGAAATTTAAATAAAAGCTTCCATTCAGAAGTTGGTATGGGAAAATTACGTTCTCAAGCGGCCTTTCTAGCAAACTAATTGCTGCCCTAGCTGTTCTTGTTGGGTGCCAAAAATTGCATAAATAATCCTTCCGCAATCCCTGTTTGCGAATTAATATTTTGTTTTCGACAAACCTCGAAAAATCTTGGGTTTCGCCGGGCGAAATTTGTATAGTTGAAGTTAGCTACCAATGATTTATTAAATTCTTATAAATATTTCAACAAATTTTTTTACGGATGCGTTCTGTCATCGTTTTCGTCTTGTTGTCTTGTTTCCTGGGCTACATTCGTAACAGCAAAGTTCCGTAAAGTGGTTTTAATCTTGACTTCGAAGTCAGAAAATGACTTCTCCTTTTCGGAAGAGAGAAAGGGAGTTTTAGTGACAACGGTAAGAATTTCTTCAACTGTTCGAGGCTAGGGTTTGCCGGAATGTACTTGCATGGTGACAAATCGTAGGATTTTCTTCGTAGTTGTTCCCTAGCAATTTTAGCAAGACACTTTTGGATCTACATCTAAGTCTACATGTTCCACCACTTTTTGACTTATAGCTGTTTCGGCTTAAGGGGTCTCACACACCATAAACCTTTTTTAAAATATCACGCCAAGTCGGCCACCTTTTTCTTGAGAGAAAGTAGGCCCTATAACTCACTTAAAAGTTCCGAAGCCTTACTCCTGCACTTTTGACCCATTCTCGTCACCAGAGCGTCGGATGTTATACAGTATTGCGCATGGACCCGAGGCTCTGGAAACTCTATGTTGGAGAACATGCGCTGTAGGGTTCTTATGGCCAGAAATTGGCTATTTGAGCCTTACGGCGCCTACTCACTCCTCGTGCTAACATGAATGCACCAATTAGAGACTCTTTTCATATTTCTTTACGAAAACCAATGAGAAGACCTTTTGTTTCAGGGTTGATTTTTTCAGTGAAATTGTTAGGATATCCTCGCTCTGAAACGCGTGAAGCTTCCCCTTCAATAAAATCCTTTTAGTTCGAGATATTTACCCAGGAAGCTCCACTCACCCGGAAGTGGTTTGCTGGCAGGTCCTTCATCCGGAACGAATTGGAATTTAGAGATTGAGGATTTTATCTTTCAGAGTAGACAAAATGGCAAAAATGTTGTCAAAAAACCTTTTTCAGATTACTGGTCTTATGGCTCACGTTGGTGGTTGCCTCAGTGTTAACGTTACGATTGTGTGTCTTCAGTTTCAGTTCGCGCCATCCCGAAAGAACATTTGTGAGGCTGCGCGTTTACTAAGCTGCGACTTGGGAGACAACTCTGAATCAACGAATGGCGAATGATTGATGCTGAACCTGAAAAGATGCAAATATGAAGATTCCACCCTCGTGGACTTTAATTAGTGACTTGATATTTGACATTGGCAGTTTTAATACAAATTGGAATTGTCACCTAAATAAAACCATAGACTTGTTATGTTCTTGACTTGGATGTTTTTGTGGTAATAAAATAGACACTCATTTGCTTCACGGTTGGGGTTTATAGCAAAGCACGAATTAAAGCACGCATCTGAAGGATTTTTTGCAACGCGAAGCATTTGGTGCGGGGTTAACCCATGCGCTTGCTTCAACTAGCTCTGTTGAATTTCAGAAGTAACAGCTGGTTTTTTGTTAAGATTTAGGGAACATTTAACAGCGATGTTTTAAAGATGAAAACAACGACAGCTGTCTGTTGGCTATAAGGGTAGAGAAATTTTTGTCACCAACAAAAGAGCCTTTAAGGTAACACAACAACGGGATCGGATTTCTGTTTTTGTCACGCTAGGATTCTCACATCATCTATATTTGTTAATCTATATCAAATATAAAAAATCATGTCATGTCATGTCACGTGATGTCATATCATATCCTATCTAGGATTTGGCACATTATTCTTTTATTTTTTGCTATTATGCTAATGCTTAAGCTCAAAATTTTTACTATTGTGCCTTTATGGCCTTGTTAAAATGCTCGAAAGTGCTATCAATACATGACTTTGAAGCGTGTAACTACCAACCCGGTGTGACCAACACACCGTGGGAGAACAGTTTTGCGGTTCCCAACCCAGGTTACCTCAAGTATTGCATGTGAAGCTGCCACTTAAAGCGGTGCTTAAAAAACCCGCCTGGGACGTTAGCCACACCATGTTGATGAGGCCCAGCAAGGCCGAAACAGCTGTCCATGGCTGCTAATTGACCAGGTGAAATGGTTGTGCGCATGCGTGATGTGTTAGCGTGTGTCACCTTGCTTTTGTTGTTGGATTTTAACACCAATTTTTGCCCAAATATGGACAAAACCGATGGTCGATGCTGCACGCGCGGGAAAATGCACGAGGTACGTTACATCACATCCAAATACAGAAAAAAAAAAGCTAAAAAAAAACCCCGCTCTGAACAACAGTTAAAATTATTCAAGCTTCTGTACATACACGATAATAGACACAAAATTTTTCGCAACACAAAGGATAAGAAAAATTGGGTGGGAGTGTGCGGGACGCTTCCTGAAACCCTTGCAGTCTATTTCAGACCAAAAACTGTGATTTTCTCTATGCTATTTCAGACCTGATAAAAAATTTGATACCCTATTTCAGACCCGACCCTTAAATCAATACCCTATATCAGACCTGTATCAGTTCCCTAGGTCAGACCAATCTTAAAGGAAATGTTTATATAAATATACGCTTTTATTAAAAAGGCGGATACACGGTTGGCGTGAACATTTGGAAATGGTCTTATCGCCTAATTATGAAGAAGAACTCGTGTAAAGAACATAGCCAAATTCAAGACGAGAGTGCACAAACCATGATACCCTATTTTAGACCAAAATGGTCAAAATCGATACCATATTTCAGACCAAAAGGGCTAAAAAATCATACCCTTTTGCGCCTCACATACCTATATAGCCCATATAAGGGAGTATCCCCCCCCTCCCCCGATTCCTGTTTGTCTCAATGGCACTTTTCCTAGTATCCTCTAGTCAGAATCGGAAAAACAAATTACAGCACTTTATTTAAAACTCATGTTAAAATACGTTTTATTGTTTTTTCTACAAATGCGTGAAACATCGAGTTTATCTATCAGTGTGAGTTTTCCCGTGGATCATCATCTTCGTTGCAATTCAATGCACGAGCAGTCTCACAAATGTTTCTTCGATAAATGTCCATCTGAAAAATATAAAACCAATAGAAAGAAAGAGCGTTAAAAATAATGCTGTAGCATTATGTGTTATATAAAAATATGATTATACAGCAACTTTTTTCAGCGTTTGCGTTTCACTTCAACAGCACTAACTCTTCAGAAATTTCGATACCTCCTATCTTAAGAGCACCAGAACTCCAATTTGTCTTTGAGTAGCTAGCCCACTGCCTTGAGAAATATTCTCAAGAAAAGACGTACAAAAAATCGTGACTCATCTTCTGAAAGTCATTAATAATAATAATAAATGAAAACAAAACAAAGAAATCTACCCGAAACAAAGGTGTGTAAGTTCATTGCAAAATGAATGCCATCTTTATTGTGCTCAAAGATCGATTACAAACACGCACTTGTCAAGTCTTACATGTGATTTCCCACGATCGCTGAGATTTCCTAGTATTTGATAAATTTCTTTGAAATAAGAGCAAAATAGGTATTTAACTTACATGCATTTGTTAAAATTGGCAAATTTTTCGTTTTTATGGTGGAGTTTTTTTCTTGAAAGGCAGGCCAGTTCAGTCTTTTTTAATTATACTCATTTCTTTTCCTGACTCATCAATTCTAATATTTTTTCCCAAGAGGTTTACTTTGACAATTAAGGGAACAATATGATCAACGGAATGGAAAGTAGCGAATAGAAAAAGAGAAAATAAGCGCAAAGGTGACAACATTTTGACGTGAAAATGCTAAGCACAGCTTGTGGTAGATCATATTAAGAATAAATATTTGCTCTTATTTACCACTTTAAAGCTATTATGTTTCGTAGAGGAGCTTTTGAAGATTCAAAGGATGAACACAACGAAACAATTGAATTTATCAAGCGAATTCTTGTTATAAATGAAAGTATAATGTTAAAATCACCATGCTAAGGATCGTGTCATTGTATGGATCTCACAAAGACACAATAGGAACAATTTCTTTACGACAAATTACTGTAGCTATATTATGAAACTAATAGATGTAACCGTCAAAGTTTTAAAGTCAAATTTGGCCCCCAGGATCCATTTTTATTGATGTTCCTGATGGGCAAACCCGAATTCATGAAACTATTTCTAAAAAAAGTCCACATTAATTAAGTTTATGTACCTCATCAGATTTTTTAAACAATTTCTTGCCTTGTCCGCTTCCAGTATGCTTTGGCCAAACGGCGTATGCATCTACTTCTTGATGATCAACTAAGAGCAAACTTGAAACTAAAAGCCAGAGGAAAGCCACCGACGGTGAGTACTTCATTGTGATCAAGAGTTCAGGAAAAATTCCAGAGAGTTAAGTTCTGTGAAAGTACGTGCGACCATGTGCTAAAATGACTTGCAGATAAGCATTCTTTTATACCCATTTTCTCGCGTCATTGTTGAAATGTATTGATAATCCGGTCAAGTTTGATTAGTGGATCTGTCTTTCACAGAACAAATAATTAAGATATATAATAATGAAACATGCTGCAGCTAATGGATTTTTAATTACTTTCTAAAGGGAATTTTCAAATCATGACAATAATAAAACGCTAAAGTTTGCTATTAAGAAAGCGACTGCTGCTTTTGATAACATCAGCTGCCCCTAAAAGCTTGATAGATGAGTTTGAAAACGACTTCGGCTTCGCAAATACGTATGGGGCTTTAGCAACACATGCGCTTTTCTGGGGAATTTATTGTAGCAATGATATGCCTCTTCGGATATGGTTTATCTCTTAACCAAAGCAATTCATTGACTTAAAGTTCTATCACTTCCGCTGAACATTAAAATGGGCGTCAGTGGTCTACAGCTTTTAATTACACTCAGTATAGTTTATCGCCGCTTCTTTTTACTAGAATAATCAGAGAATGATCTCCTCCCAATCAAGTCGCGTGAACATTTTAGTTTAGCTATAGTGAGTAACTTCATCCATAGTTAGTAGTACTAACTATGCTTCATCGGACGTGTAAAATGATCTTTGTAACTAAAAAAGATTATGAGAGATTTTCTCTTTTGTTTATGCTGAGGAAGCTGTAATCTTCTAGCGATCAGGATTAATCAAAGGTCAGAAACAAAATATTCTTAAACGTTGCATGCAGTCTTGAAACTTGCAGGTGCACGGGTGGAATGTCAGAAATGCCTGACAGCGGTGCCAAATACCGTGTCTACCTTCATGTACCTTACATTCTGTACCTAATATTTGACAAACCGAAAGTGGGAAGAGGGAAGGTAAAAGATGGCAAATAGTTCAGGTTTGTGTTAATGGATGTGCGGTTTGAACCTGCTCAGGACAGTCACATCGGCGATCACTTGTTCTGGCCAGCTCACGGAGTACTAGTGTTTTTCTCGTCAATTGATCAGGAGTGACACTGAGTAATTTAACTAGAGATGTCGGAACGAAAGGATGCCATACACCACTGAGCCCCTCTCGCAAGTCCCGAATAAAAGTTTAAAGGCCCAAATTGTTATTTGTGAAACTGGGATCTGGTTTTTTTTTTTTTTGAAAAGGTGGTCTGTTAACATGTTCAATTTCAAGACTAGCTAGGAGAAGATAGTCTCAAAGCTTTCATACGTCTTTCTTGTGAGATACAAAAGAATTTATGGCGCCCTCAAGGCAAGATTTCAAGAAAGCCACACTCAGCTTAAGGGAAAGCTTGAATAACTGCATATAGGGCTGAATCGAAGGTTACTCTTCCCAAACTTTGTGGTTAAAAAATTGACAATAAACGCGAATAGGTCATAATATAGCCCACTTAAAGGGAAATTGTTTCGCCATTATGACCATTATGAGTATTACACTAAAAATCCAACGGACGCTGTTGAGCTCCTCAGTCGTTCCGTTGCTGGCAGCCACAAAATAAAGTCCAAAGTGATTCCTTTGCTCAGAATATATTTACCTACTTTCGGAATCGAATGTCTAGTAAGAAAGTGTTTCGTTCAAGACCTAATTTTAAACGTTTCCAGTCTAGTGAACGTTCAGTTTCATGTTTTTGTGTAGTAACTCGTGTAAAGGTTAAAATAGAACATGTGTTGGATGACCCTTTTGTTCTATATCGTAAAATAGGTGTTACTGGTCATCGGGGTAGTAAATAAACAACAAAACCTATGATTGCTTGTCTCAAGACGAAGTCACTTAGCTTGTATACCTGGACGTTTCGACAGTTTACTGTTCAGGCGATAACGGGTCGACTGGTTACGCGGTGCTATATGTATCTCGGTGATCGGGATGTGATAGGTAGAAGCGTAACCAGTCGACCTTTTTGCCTGAATCATGAGCGGTCGAAATGTTGCGGTCTACACGCTAATTAGGTAAGTGACTTGGATCGTGTAAGAAATAATGCAGAAAGGTTTTGAAAGTCATCAAAGTTTTAACTGTAAAGAATGAAGTATGTTTAATATTGACCAGAAATCGCTTCAAGTCCGTCCCTTTAACCGCTTTGATTTAAATACGCATCAGTATAATGTCCACGTGAGGAGTTGCAGCCGGCAAGAAGCCCAAAGAGATGGCACGCAAGCGTACATCTTGCACTCACGTCTTCGCAGGACAAAAGCATGTTATGTGGCGTAAGATTCATATAAGAGAGATACGGCTCAAAACATTTCCGTTTGGTATATCCATTTCATAAAAAGACACTTGTGGGAGCGTCGCTACTTTTTGTAGTGTCTGCTCAGGAGAAAACTGACAGGGAAGAACTGGTTGTTAAATTGAAAACTCACGAACTGAGAGCCGCACATTGGTTTTTTTTAAAAGGGTTTTTGTTTTTGCTCTTTGGGTGCAGATGATGTTTAATTAATTTGGGTGATAGAGGGACCTGACGATCAGAATGAGCTCCGCCGGTAAGTATCAGGCTTGTAAATTTTCCTGAACACCACTTAAGCAGCTTAAGAATTTAAGACCGGAAAAATGTGACAAGAGTTAAGTCTTAAAATTCAATACAAATTGCCAGAAATACACTGTTCGTCATGGAAGAGATAAAGGAAACAAGAATAGCAAATATGTGCTACTAATAGAACTTCATTTGGCATTGTTAGTCAATTCCCAAAACATTTAATTTCTCGTGAAGTCATTTTCGATGAATAATTAATAAAGAGACTTCAACCAAAAAGCCGCAAATCGCTTAAGAGTAAATATGACACTAATTGCGTTCGAGGTACGAGAACGCAACACCTAATTTGTGTTGTAAGGGAAGTTTTTTCGAGATTGCATTTTCGTCGACACACTTTTGCCTCGCTTTGAGGCGCTTGGTTACGTTTTGCCTCACTTTGACGAACTATCGCACGTGGTGATTTGTGCGTCGTCGGCGTTCATTATTCTAGCGTTTGGGGAGGTGTGATAATCTTCCATCGTTCATCGTTGAAAAGAGCTGAAAGATTGCTGAAGGTCTGTCAACTGAAGTCGGTAAAATTTTACTTTGGATTAAGCATGGTTCGTCACTGTCCTTGGAAAATGTGTGCGACTCCTCGCGCTTGCATCAAACCGGTTTGTTTTGCTCGGCGGCCGTTGTGCCACAAAGTGAATCTACCGAGTTGTGTAGCTTGGCGGCCGTTGTGCCACAAAGTAAATCTACCGAGTTGTGTAGCTCGGTGGCCGTTGTGCCTCAAAGTAAATCAATCGAGTTGTGAAGCTTGGCGGCCGTTGTGCCACAAAGTAAATCTACCGAGATATGACGCTCGTCGGCGCGCCATTTCATCATGACTTGTGATATTTACGGCATTGAAATCAACAAACTGAATTTATTTTGTCCAAGCGTTCAGCACAGAAAAGTAATCTTAGGTCTTTAATACCACAAGCTGAAAAAACTTGCAAGTAATAGTTTCATTTTAGAGTAATTTTCAGTAGTTGTCTACTTGTAGAATTCCAAATAAATAGTTAATGATTACGTCTAACAAGTTGTCACGTTCATAGATGCAGTACAGTGGAATTAGATCGTTATATCGAGGTATCGTTTTAACGAGACGCCCGATATAACGATATTGCCTTAAAATAACCGAAAATATCTTTATATCGGGGTAAAATTAACATGTGCTTTTTTACTACTGTACATATTGTTTAATTAAACTTGTAATGAGTATCAAATGACTCACAATTTTTAAAGCATTAGACGTTATCAAGGTTACACAATAAAGTCTGTGGTATGAATCGTAAAAGGGAAACAAAACAAAACAAAACTTAAACATTTGATGTTTTATCTGTGTACTGATGCTGTAATATCGTTATATCGGGGAAGATTTTACGCTCGGTACGCTAAGAACTCAGCGTTATATCGGGAATATCGTTATATTGAAGATCGTTATATCGGGGTTCTGTCCCATACATTTTACTGTAACTTTTGCCGGGACATAGCATGTTTATCTTTTTACCGGGGATATCGTTATATCGAGGATCGTTGTATCGGGGTTCCACTGTAATAACATTTCCCTATCGCACGAACCATCCACCCTCCCCCCTCAGTTGCTACCTGTACCAAACCTGTACCGTCCTACAAACATCGAACGCACTCGCCTAAGCTTCGATTACCCCTAGTTCTTACGTTTTTAACAATTTTTTCATGGAATGAGAACATTTGTGAGCTTTTTTCCCACAAATTCAGAGCTCAAAACGCTGCAAAACTCATTTTTCACAACAAAAGTTGCGATTCGACGCTGATGTTTGAACCTCTAAGGCCCGTTTTAAACGTCGCATTTTACATGTGACGAGTAATGCAAATGAGAAAAATCTATCGTTTTCGCTCATTTGCATCATATTTGGCACATGTAAAATGCGACGTTTAAAACGGGTCTAAATATTACTAGTTACCTATGCTCAACGATTGCACTTTATATTATTTGCATTTCTGAAGCTTAAACAACGGAACTTTTTTAAGGGATGGCTTTTTCTGGTCAGTTTTCATGAAATGACATGAAGCAAGAAGAAGGGACATTTTTGGAAACTCGTTTTGTAAAGTTACTATTATAGTTCGTTGTAGAGACTTCCTTCTTTCTGAAAAAGTGTGCAGTTAATTAATTGGTAGTGAGGGATTTGATATTTGGACTAATCAATTTTCTCAAATTTGATTGGTGCATTAACTACTTTATTTTTCACTAATCATTGTGTAGGGTTGAAATTCGACAGTTGGCTGTAATCGGATACCTGAAATCGGACAGTTACATCAACCAATCATATTAAGTGCACCCAGCTCAATCCACCAATCGCAGAATTTATCACAATAACTATAGCAAGAACCACTTATCTTACCAAACTGGGGATTTTCCAAAATGGACAAATTTCTAACATTAGACAGTGAAAAAGTAATGCATTAATTTTGTTTTCTCGGAAATTGTAATGGTTATGATTAATTGGTAACACCCTCGGACTTCGTGTCGTCCAATTTGGTATTTGCGCTTTTGATCTTTTATTGTAAAAAGCGCTATAGAAATATTAAATATTAAATATTATTATGATCATATCGTCCGATTTTGTTAATCACTCGTATGATTACAGACCAAATTGGACGACACGAAGTCCTATTACCATTATAAATTTTTGCTAGAAAGGATGATAACAGTGTTGCAGTCGTTCGGTTTAGGCCGTTTAGTCGCCATTACTAATTCACCAGCCGCTGTTTCGTCAAAGGGGCCCGCGCTCCCCGAAAACCGGACTCGAGAGAGCGGCGGAAATCGAGACTACTTTCGGTTTTGACATTAGAAGTATTGGAAGCAGAAGCAGAGTAATTGACTGCAAATATTTATCGATTGTAAGAATGTTAGAGCTTGCAATCCACTTTTCCAAGTCCAATCCAACGTCAGAGAAACTTTAATAGATTTACACAACATATCATTCCTAGTCTATCAATTTCCGCTGATTTTTCTGTATTTATTTGGAGCGAAGAGACTGGTAAATTTAAAAACGGAGGAAAAAACATCTTTGGAAAATACCGATCATAGAATCATGCAGAAATTATTGCAAAGTTTAATTTTTCACTGCCATCTTAATTAACCTTTTTATCATGCAAGTCTGCCGCTTGGCGAAAATCTCGACTTTTCCTCTGGGACCACTGACCTCTGTTGGTTCTAATTTTCGTGGCTTATCCTCCTTGAGTTTTATTTCAAGGCTTTTTGGAATATCAGTGGGGGAGCCAAACCCGAAGAAAGTACTGAACCATCAGATTGTCCACGGAGTTGAACTTAAGGATGATTTTTCCTGGCTTAAACACCGCGGTTCCAAGGTGAGTCAGAACCGGCTGAAATACTGCAGCTCACGTGGTTGTGTCAATTCTATCTGTCACTTCCTCTGGCGGAATCCTTTTGAGAATTAGGCATGTTAGGCAGTGCACGCTATTTACACGCAAATAACTGGCCGGGTGTTGTCAGACATTGATCACCATCGGCAAATATAAATTAACAAAGACGCTTGATTGTACCGCACAAATTCTACGTACACGTTTTCAACATAGGAAGTCTTTTAGAGATTAAAATTTATGAGAGTCTGTGGAATATCGAGACAATTTGAAAATTTCCAAGGAATTTATCACGGGTCGGTATCCCATTATTTTTTCCACCTGTCTCTCTCAACCTTTGCACAAATGTTATTATTCATGTTCAGACTCTGCCCCCCACCTGGGATTTTTTAGTAGTAGTAGTGATGGCCTGATGGGAATTTATAGCTGTTGTGAATTTTGTTTTTTCTTTAATCTAGGATGTGAGGAAGTACATTAAAGCAGAAAACAGGTGGGATAAATTTCATTAATAAGGGAATAACATGACTTTTTGAGTTCCCGAAAAAAGTCATGTCATTATCATTATTATCAATAAACAAGGCCAAATGATATCCAGAATGCGAGTTTTAATAATACAAGCTACACACTTACACTTAGCACTTAGATCTCTCCGCGCCAGGAGGCGCATAAGGCCGCAACCCTCGTCTTCCAACCCACTCTGTCTTCCGCTATGACTTTGACTTCTCTCCAGCTGTTCCACCCTTCACTCTTTCGCTCATTTTCCACAGTTCGTCTCCACGTGGTCTTTGGTCGACCTACTGCCCGTTTCCCTTCTGGTTGCCACCCTAACGCTACCCTGCAGTTGTCGGTTGCATCTTTTCTCAAGACGTGCCCGATCCAGTTCCAGCGCCTCCTGCGGATCTGATCACTGGTCTTATTTATTCCTGTAATATCCCCTATCCTCTCGTTGCTCACTCTCTGTGGCCACCGAATTCCGAGGATTCGTCTGAGGCACACAAACTGGAATGCGTCCATCTTCTTTTCCTCCACCTTTGTCATTTTCCATGCCTCGCATCCGTAGAGTAGTACTGGGCGTACTAGCATCTTGAACAGCTGTAAGTGAATAAGAAATTCAAAGTCACTTCAAATCATCATGTAAGTGTTGATTGAACAAGCTATTAAAGAATCAACTCAGTCCAGTGAACTTATTTAAAATTACCAAAAAAATGCGTAGAATCGTCTATATTAAATAATAGGTATATCACAAAGTTAACCTTGAAAATGTAACAGAATCATCACAAAGTTAACGGAAACTGTAGGGCTGTAGGGCTGATAATGCATTAGCAGCCTGCTGTCAGTCTTTTGCGGCCCGCTGAGCGTGTGTTTTGAGGAGGACGATTTTCTATTTGGCGGCGTATATTGATAATAATATTATTTAAACCTCTAGTAGGTGTATATAATAAAATTTTATAATGTATATAGTATAATACATTTTCTTTGACAATGAAAGAAAAAATAATTATGTAATTAAAATTAAAACTGTTTCTTAAAAGTAGCTAAGTTCTAAGCCATTTTAATCATCTTTGGAAGTTTAGGCCATGTGGATGGACTGCACAGTAAAGGGAAATGCTTGATCGCCAAATGTCTTATGAGTTGTTCTTGCGAGGCACCTCTAAGAAAGTAGGGTCATTGGATCGCAAAGAACTTCTGGTACAGTAACAGAAGATACCTTTTTTCTCAAAAGATTGGAGATGTAACAATAACAACAACAACAACACTTTATTATTACGAAACATATCATTTTTATCTTACTGGAATATGTATTTACCTTCAAAAATCAAGGCAGGTAGGATACAGTGTTAAGTTCACATCTAATTCTAACTAAGCATGGAGCTAAAAATATACAAGTTAACTAAGTATGGCACTTAAATTTACGGGTTTATTACAATAAATTATACATGTATATACGTAGTTCTTTTTATAAATGGTTACATGTGGACCCACACCACTTAATGCTTTGAATATAAAATTAATAATAATACTGTACTTTAACCCTGACAGTCCCCACCTGAGAGTAAGACTTGTAGATTTTACTCTGTCTAACAGCAGACAATTTTTACTCGACAAATGGGGGTGCTTTTGGCGCAAATAGGTTAACAACATCCAGTTACACTCAAAACGAGGTCCCTCTATTTAGTCTAATGGTGATGTACATGACTTGTACAGCTGTTTTGTACAATTTCAGGTTTGCAGCAGAGGCCTTGGGTGATACAGAAAGTTTCCAGGAAAAACTGACAAAGGAAATGATTGACTGGGTACAAAAATACTGTGATGATGATTCAGTGCCTGAAGTAAGTGTTTTCCTGGTTTCAAGACTAACAGTTTAGTGTATAATTTATGTATATAGTGCTTTCTCATGCTCAGTAAGAGGTTTGATGGACCAGCCTGAAGATAGAAGGGGATAGTTTCTGAAGAAACTGTGGTGCTGCATTGCCATGGGGAAGTAGTATACAAAAATTTTGGTTTTATCAACGGAATTGGTAATGTAAATTGACCACCGTACAGAGATTCTAAAAGCTAACGTTTCGAGCGTTAGCCCTTCGTCAGAGCGAATCAAAGATAGTTTCATATTCAGCCTGCTTTTGAAACATTAGGCGTGATGTAGGAATAAATGTTTTAAAAAAGGAATAATTTAACGAATTGCCGGACGGGCCGGTATATAATGGTTTATTCATGAGATAAAAATACATATCAGATGTTGCCATGAAAAGGAAAGTCAAGAAATAAGTGTAGCAAAATACAGGGTTATAGCATGTACAGAAATGCCCACAACTCTAAATTTTTAAACTTGTAACATTAATATCAAAAGTATTTTTGTAGGTAAGTAGTTCTTAGAAGATAAATATGGTAAAAGAGCTTTTTTGAAGTATTCTGTATTATTTTTATTAGGTTCAAATACATGTAATATTATGCTAGTCTAAGATATATTTCTAAGGTGCCCAGGTGATTATATTGAGGAAGTAATTAGCTATGCAATGGATGGTGCTCAATCATTTATTTGTTAAAAAGGTGGTGCTAGTCATATATTTGTAAAAGCTCTAGATGATCAAAACTAACGGAAGTACTAGTATTACATCCCTTAATTAATTATTGTGACTTCTGTTGAAAAGCCTTGGACAGTGCTAACATCGAAATTACTAGTTAGCGGCATAAACAGAAGGGCTGTGCAAAAATTGCAGTAAAGTGTTAATTCTGTGACACGTTTTGTGTGTTGTGGTTCAATTAAAAAAATTTCCAACCAGTTCAATTTGGATGTTTCGCTGTCTAATAGTAATTTATAATCATAATCTGAAACAAAATTAATGAAAAGTCAAAATTAAACTAGCTAGTTTTAAAAATTTTGAACCAAATATGAAATTAACCATGATAACACGTGTATATCTTTCCTTGGGTAGGCTTCTTATTACAGGAATGAACAAACATTTTTGTTCTGTTACTTTGTGGAGCTCGAAAACTGAAATGATTGGGGTGATTGAATCAAAAACTATTCAGCAGGTCACCTGAAAGAGCATCATTCTGAACTTTTCTATTTTTATACAATCTTGATGTTATTGCTTCTTACCTGTATGCAAACATCTTACAAGTATCTTTTGAAAGGATGTTATTTTATGGACATCTAGTTTGAGGGACTTTGATTTAGAGTGGTTTTACCCAGTGGTACAAGGTAAAATGTGGGAGGATTCTGGGACCCCTATGGAGAGTATGAGGTAATTTGTCACCTTAGGTAAATTAGACCTGGAGATTGGAAACAGCTACTTTTTTGTTGTAGGTTCCTTCCTGCCTGGCAAAGTTTGTGAGACAGGGCCAAGGGCTTTATTCCAATGTCTTGCTTAAATTTTGTCTTTTGTCTGTCTTCTGGCATACTATGCATACTTGAATGAAAATCAACCTTGGTTTTTATTTGTTCTCTTTTGTTTTCCAGGAATTAGATGGGTTTGTTTATTATTTGAGCAATCCACCAGAGGGCTTCTCTCTTCCACTTTATTGTAGACGGAAGATGTTAGAAGGTTGGTAAAATGCCTTCTTCTAACTAGATAATACTTTTTAACTAAAAGCCTTCATTTCTTTTCGTCTTCATGGTAAGGAGGTCCAAAGGCTAAATGCAAGATAAACTTCCTTATCCACAAACTTAAAGATAATTATTCATTACCGGTACATGAATTGTATATTCAGGATTCAGGAAAAAAAGGAAAGTTGTCTTGCCCTGGAGCACTAATTGGGGACACTGTAAACTGAGAATCAACAAATTAATGCGAATCAAATCAGTGATGAAAGGCAGGCTTGTGATCGCATTGAACTATTATCATCATCATCATCATCATCATGCATGACTGATGATTCTACTCTTGATAAAAAGTTACACACATACACAAATGGGAAAAAAAGATTTAGTGCACTAGTCAAAAGCAAAAGAAATGCTAGTCTAAGACAGTCTGTTTCCCAAGTTTGGCATAACGTATTCTTTTAATATCGCAATATTCTTCTTCTCTGCACACCCCGCTCCTAGTGCCAGTTGTTCAAACAATGGATAGTGGTGCGCTATCCAGTGGATGGTGATTTATCTTGTGGATAGCATTGTCCACCCTTTGAACAACTGGTGCCCATGGTGTACTTTCATGGCCACATTCCTCATTCTCTCTAGTATCTAATTTGAAAGACTGCCCATCTTTAATTAAAGGGAATCTACACTAAAGCAAGAAAATAATTTTAAACCACAGAACATAGTAATTACTTTTACAATGAAAATTGTTCGATTCTCTTGGTCTTTTTATTTGTTTGCATGACAAAACACGACTGCCTCAGAAAAGAAGGCCACTCGGCTGATTTTTGAAAGGACTGCTCGCAGCCTAGTGAATTTCAAAAATGTTTGTTTTGGTTTCAAATTTCCTGTTTGTTATGATCTTGAATACTATGTGTTGCAGTTGCTCTCAGACTGTTGTTTCAAAAACAAAAGCCCTTTGTGCCAAAACAATAAGTTAAACAGGCCTTCTGATATTACGTGATGGTGCGATCAATTCGCACAATCGACCTCAATTCGCATCCGATCGCACAATTCATGAAAAAGCGCATCGTTCACAAAAGAACACACAAAATTCATAAAATAAAACATTAATCAACAAGTTTCTTATAAGCCATTTTTAAGATGATTTACCTTGGAAAACGGCTAAAAAGCCTTTGTTACCTTCAATTTCGTAAATATTCAAAGTTCAAGGCGTTATTTTGCATATGGGGGGCCTGGTACAAGTCTCATTCTTAAAGAGTCGCCAATTGGTGTAACACAAACACGCCCTTTGTTCAGATTAGCAAATCCGTTCAGAAATATAATACTGCACACAAAAACAAAGTGTAAGAAGCTAGTCGTAGCATACAGGAATTAATTATTGATCATTCATTTGTTAGCTGTTCCCTTTCAACTTTTAACGTGGTGCACCAATAGTGCAGAAGACCGCATTCTTTTTACTTGTCTCAACTAATGTCGATCAAGATTCATAATTACTGTTCCCTTATGTTCAAAATATCTTAAGGGCAGTAAAAAGAAACCTTGAACAACAAGCTTAAAATTGCTCAGAAAAAAATCGCATAATTTACAATCTTTATTGCATAATTGGCCTTTCTAATCGCATCATCTGCCCTGCAAATTTCGCACAATTTGCTTTTTTTCATCGCACCCTATCAGAAGGCCTGGTTAAAGGGCAACCGTAACACGTCACAGTTCTTTAAGGTGGTCGTGCCCAGGAAATTGAAAGTGAAAGAAAGCGATTTTAAAATTCATTTGCCGGAGTGGAGTTTCCCTTTAAAAAGTTTGGCTTTGACAGTTCAAGATAAGAGTGGTTGCCATCCTTCATCGTATCCCATTGTAATCATGTATTTTTCTTGGTTGTTATGTAGATGGAACATATGGTGAGCCAGAGATCATCCTGAACCAAAATGAACTTCAGGAGAGATATCCTTATGTCTCAATTCCTGTGATTAAAATGTCACCTACTCGTAGGGTAAGATATTTTATTCTGACTGGCTTATTTTAATACTCAAACAAGACTTCAATGTCAAGGGGTTTATCAGGAGTAATTGTCAATCGGTCTGCCATATTAAACTGAATCCTTAACATTAACCGGATATAACAAAACAATGTAAAACGTGACTGTAAATCTATGCAATTGTGCCACTTCATATATGAAAAACCACTCAAAGCCAACCTTTAGAAGATGCCGAAAATATGTGGAAATGTTCAGTTTTATTTCTCATCATTGGCACCAGACCCCAAGAATAGGGTTAACTGTAACTATAAACGAAAAATATGTAACAGTTCAAGTATTTCTGTTCCAACTTTACATGTATACATGTAGTAAACTAAACTTATCCAATTTAATTTAGGTAGCACTGACACTAGTCTTCAATGTAGAATGATGAGAATCTCCTGCAAAACCCTCAAGTAGTCCTAAATGAATCTACAATGCATCCCGTAACCTAAGGGTCTTTATGTTATGCGGTCAGAATATTCAACTTGTGATTAACTTGTTCCCACTTGACAGTCATCAGCAATTACACATAATTATAAAATAATTAGGATAGTACGCACACTCTCATTGGTCAATAGGTGTGTTTAGCTGAGAGTATGGAAACACGGCTGTGACATCGCATGAATTTTGATTGGTTATGTTGTCAGACGCGTGTTTTGATTGGTTGTAAGGAAATATGAGCATGTATCAAGAAAATCTGTTTCAATCTAGAAGTAAAAAAACCAGCATTTCTCTTCAATTGTTGATTAGAATTATCTTTAAGAAATATTTTATAAAAGCTTTAGAGGACTTTTTTCTGTTTCCATAGCCTCATCTAAACACTCGGAGAAGTTGGGAGAATTCTCAACAGTTATGCAAACCCTCAACTGAGTCTCGGGCTTGCATAAGTGTCTTGAATTCTCCCAACTCCCCCTCATGTTTAGATAAGGCTATGGAAACACGGAAAACGTCCTCTGTTGCTTAATTGGCATCCACATGTAGTGTTCATGTTCAGCTAAAAATACCTACTGTTCTTGACTGTCTTATATTATGTCTGTGATTGCAATACCTTTTTAGTTTGTTGCCTTTCTGTTGGACAGAAAAGGAGAAGGAACATTTTCATGTTACATCACAGAAGCATGCGAAGGACAAATGAACACAATAGATGTTATACACAATGTTGTCAATTTTGGTATGTCATGCTATAACATTCACATTGAAGCATCTACATTGTGCAGTCAACATCAATAAATTGAGACATTTTTACATTCCTTTAAAATGTAACTAAATTTCTAGTTAATAATTATCACAACTCCCCTTCCTCCTAAAACAATGTTATTTGCAGTTCTCCCTGAATTACGTTGTGTTGGGTGGAATGGGGAGTGGCGTTTTCAGATTCAAGTTATGGTCTGCAAAATAATTTGAAAAATGGACAAATTATTAACTCTTTGGTCCAGGATTGCATTTTATAGGTTTTTGTAACAAAATAATGTATTACTAACTGAAGTCTTATTGTATTTGTCAATAACACTGGCTCTTGTGTCAAGTGTTGTTAACCAATGGTCATTCACTGATACGTCTGATGTTGTGTCACTGACTCACTTTTGGGCTAATTGTGTGTGGACACAGTGTGCAAGAGGTATCCTTGATATAAAAAACGAAAGGGTAGCCAGGCTCATGTTTAAGATAGCAGTGTTTGAAGAGGGGATTTAGGGCCATTGAACATGCAGAAAGATGTGTAGACTGTTGCAGTATTTGAGAGTATTCTCAGGGACCTACATGTTCATGTAGATCCCCTGTGTAGGCGGTTCATACTCACTAACACACTCTCTTTTTAATACTAACTTAGAACAAATCGTGTGCTTGTCTACATGTAGGTCCCCCGCACTTTATTCAGTGTGGGACTAAATTATACGCTTTGAAATAGTTTTCAATTGTGTTTTGATGTCATGACATGATGTGTTACATATTATGCTGATATTTTAATTTCTGTGATACTATCATATTTCTAATATTAAAGATAGTGAATAAAGGACTATTACTATTGGAGCTTTCAATAGTCCCTGCTTTCCAGTCCCAAGAGAACCTGATATAGTAAGAATAGGAAGAGATACATTGTTACAACATGTGTGCCATTGTGTAGCATCCAGTGAAATTGTTTCACAGAACGTAGTCACCGAGGCTGCACTGTCCCCCAACGATGCGTAAAATCATCTGGCAGTAGACAGAGTAAAATATTTAGAAGTGTCATTCTTAAGACGGAAACAGTTAATCCTAATTTCGGAGTTGGACAAGGGACTAAGACGTATGTGGCGTTAGTACTTAGTCTAGTCATCCCAATGTGATTCAACTACAAAAGACTTGTGAAAGCTTGGTCATTGAACATTGTTATGCTAATGATAACAAGGTCCATCTATAAGACGCACTTCTTTCTCTAAATTGAAGTAAAAAATCGGGGGTGAGGCTTATTTACAGGACCATCTGTGGTTGGAGCTCTGAAAGTCTCTAT
>NC_090880.1:2751137-2756137 GCF_036669935.1 Montipora foliosa
AAGTTAATATTGACCATCCGGTGGATAAGCCTACGCTCGCAAAACCAATGATAACGGCAACGTCAGCAAATTAAACGTCTCTTGTGAACATCAGAAGTATTTCGCAATTTCTCAATCTTCACGTTGTACAATAAGGTCGAACAATCTGATAACAGGATTTGTGATTAAAATAAAGAAATGAAAGCTTAATGTGATTCCCTAGAAACAGAAGTTGTCATAGATTTCCGATGAAACTTCGTACACTGTTGTAACATGGAAAGGAGATGACAAAAATGTAATTAAAAAGGGGGTTGATCGTGCTCGTTTCCAGGGTACGACGCTGAAGAATAGGGCTATTTTAGCTACTTTGACAATTGCCGCGCACCACCAATGTTGGACAAATGTAGCTCGATTTTACAAATGGAATCCAACGTATTATTCAGAGCGTGGTGTCACTCTATGGTTAATTCAAGTACGCGCCTGAAAAAATTATTTGAATGCCTTTGTGAGTACTAAAAATAATTTATTTTTAGTATGGGCTGTTCGACTCGTAATGGCTCCTTCCGTACAATGTTACGAAATGGCCAAAACTGGCCATAGATTTTTGTTAATTTTTCCACTACTCCATGAAGACTCCGTTCTCAGCAAATATATGAAATAAAAAATAGGGTTGAGGGGTCTCCGTACTCGTTCAGGAGAAAATAGCCATTTCTTGACGGGCTAGGCTTGGCGTCAATGAAAATCCGCCATTTTATCAATGTGCCCGGGCTACTGCACGCGCCAATGACGCAAGAAATTATGCGCAGTAGGGTTGCGCAATGCGAACCAGGGAATCACCTTAAGCATGGGAAGTTTTTGAGACGCGGATGGTAACCGGAAGTGAGCTGTTTTTCCTTTTAACTTTTCATCGAACGACCAAATTTATATTGCCAAGTATCTTTTCCCCATTAGAGATGATTACTTTAAAAATCTTAGCATGCAAAATGTTCAGTTCCGTTTGCCGTCCACGTCTTAAAACGTAGCGTGCTTAGTTCCCTATTTTCGTTTTTTCACGTTGTTGTTTTGTACAAAACAGCGAAGAAATCTAAAATGCATGTCACACGTGCAGCACGATGATTTTTCCTGAATTAACCAATAATTTTGTTTTGTAACGTTGGAGCTGTCGTAGCAGTTGTCTTTGTCACTTTACCGCATTCAGGAATGGCGGCCAATAAATTATTCATTTGTCTTCGTGCTAATGAGACCAATTAGCCTCGCTCTAAAGCAGCATCCTTTTGTATTTTGTCCATGAAAACGAGGCTAGTTGGTGTTAATAGTACGAAGACAAAATAATAATTTATTGCCGCCATTTATGAATCAACGGTCTATGGTTGCCGTTTTTGGAGCCTTACTTGGCACTGATCATAGAGAAGTCGAAATAGCCTTTAAATTCAATAAGTTTTGAACTTTTTGTGGCCGTATAGCCACTCTTGAACTCCTTTTGTTCATTGCTGTAAACGACACTTCTTTTAACTCGTGTTATTTTTACCTGCAGATTTTTTTCGATGACATGGATATATTTAAAGATTACTGCGTAGTTTACGAACGCCATAAGACGATTCCTCAGATTCGTATTATACCTCTTGACAAACTTGAACATCAGTCTGTTGTACAGGTTGGTGCATGTGAACCAGTTTATATCCAAGAAATTAGTTATGATAATAGGACGGAGTGAAGTCCAATTCTGTCTGTAATCATACCATTCTCGTCACCAGAGCCTCGGATCGACCCAAGGTTCTGGGCAATCTCGTTCCCAGAGCCTCCGTGACCCTGGTTCCGGTTTAATAACTGCGCGTGCGTGAGGGGAGACGGTTTGAAATCAACAATGGAGTCCACCTTGCCATGACAGCGCTTACTCTTCACTCGTGAGACAGTACACATGAGTATAAACACATCTCCTAATGCACTCGAAGCTTTTAAACTGCGGAGAATAAACAATAACGAGATACATTTTATCAATCAACACAGATTTCAGCATCTGGTGTCACGCAAGTGAAAATTGTTTTTTTTTTTTAAACAAAAACGTTACGGATTTGGTAAGTTGTAAAAAAGATTTATTTCTAGATCATCTTCAACCTCGTGTAGATAAAAATCCAGAAGAAAATGACAGGAAATGAAACCGTTTTTCAACAGCCAGTCAAGTATGGCCCTTTTTGGATTCCACCAGAGTCTCTCTTTTCCGACCGCTGGTCAAGGGAACGATGACTCTGGGAACGAGATTGGGCTCTGGGAAACTCTATGTCGGAGAACATGCGCCGTAGGGTTCTTACAGCCAAAACTTGACTATTTGAACCTTACGGCAACGCGCACTCCTCGTGCTAACATGAATGCACCATTTAGAGACGATTTTGTTTGTTCCTCACGAAAACCAATGACGAGACACTTTGTTTCAGAGTTCCCCAGAGCTCTTCTGTCCCTCAGTCAAGAGAAGCGCTCATGGGTCAAGAACGTAATCATACGAGTGATAACAAAATCGGACGAATGCGCAGCGGGAGTCCGATTTGTTAATCAAGAGTATGATTGGACGACATGAAGTCCTATTACCAATTGATCATAAAAATTACAATTTCCGAGAAAAGAAGAAAATACGAGTTATGAAGGAAAGGGAAAATTTGCATCAAAAGACTGTCAAAGGAGGCGTAAATTGTTTAATGTCTGTCTGAAAGAAAGAAAGAAAGAAAGAAAGAAAGAGAGAAAGAAAGAAAGCCTGTACACTGTTTCTATGGTGATTGAAATTAAGGTTGTGATTGGTTGATTTAAACTACAACTTTGAATGTGATTGGTTTATTGAACTGTCCGATAACAACTTGGCCTCTTGGCAAGTGAATTAGTGGAAAAGAGTTTTTTTTATACCAATCACAATCGAGGAAATTGTAATTCTTATGATTAACAGGAAAAACGTCTTTGAAAGAAAAGGAGGGATGGTTTTTTAAATAAGTAACAAATTAATTGATTATTTTTTTAATATGCGTTAACCAGTTTACGGCACTTATCAGAGCCAAACGTTTTGGCATACGTGCCAAACTTTTTGTTTAATTTTCATTGCGCCTTTCTTTCACTATACAGGATCCTTGTCAACTATTGTTCTTTTAGTATTTATAGTTTGCAATTTTAGAATACGTTTGACTTGATAATGACGTCTAGCTAACGTCGAAACGTCGTCGTTTTTTTAAACAAAGCTTTTAACCAACTTTTTAGTATTTTTAAGAATGTTAAGATATGTTTTATCGCAGTTTTTTGTAGCTAACCAGTTTGTCCTTCTTTTTACACACCCAAAGTGGAACTTTTTCTTGGCACGACATTATCGTTATGTTTGCTTTTCTCCTTCGTCAACATTTTACATGTCCCCGTTTTATCTGTGTCGTTAAAGATTGCTTTCAAACCACCAATAGGCGATTTTCATGATAGTGCCATTTTACTACCGAGACCAGAATGCTTTGTTATTCAGATTGTTTAAATTTGCCTTACAATAGAAGCAACTCAAAGCAGTCTGGTCTTCGTAGTAAATGACGCCATCATGCAAATCGCCTATTGTAGGGAATCGGATTGAGGTCAGTCACACAGAGTTTGTAGCTGGGTGAAATGTTTTGAAAAGCAAATTGCCTATACATTTTATACCACTCAGTTGCTCCTTGTCTAGACTTAAAATACTTCTGGTCAAGAGAATATTAGGTAAGAGAGCGAACCCTGTGCCCCGTGATCATGAGTTGAAATCTATTTTTAGATCGCGCCCGTGCTGTGAAGGTTGTTCCCAGTACTGCGCGGTCCACTTTCACACCAACTGACCAATTAGTGGTCGTCTTCGAAATATCCACGCAATGTGACACAGAAGTAATAATATATTTCAAATAATTTTCATCGGAATTGGGCCAAATATAGGGGATTCGCTATTATACCTCGTGCTCTTTTGTTCTAGTCTATTTACAAGCTGACGTCGGATCTACTCACCCTAGACAAAGAACTGTAAACCGCCATGAAACCTTGTGATATGTGCGGTATGTAAATCCTAAACCATAAAACATAACTCATTGTCATAAGTAGGCCAAGCAAGAGTCTTAAATTTACTACTTAATATCGTTTGCAGCTTCCGAAGGATGTTTGTGTCTTAGAAGCTGGATCTAATCAGGTGAGTGGACACCATGTTGCGGCGCGTTGATAGCCAAGCCTAAGTTTGATGTTAAGGGAAGACCATTTGATTCTTACAGCTGGAGGTCTCACCTTTGCCGCTGTAACCGTTAGCAGCTATTGTTGAACTCTCTCCGAACAGGTCTCGCACAAGAGAAATGAGACCCTGTCCCTCGGGTTCCTTGTTGTTATCCGAAAAGGTAAATGTCTAGCCATTCTCCTGTTTTTTTAAAAGACCCTGATTGTTGACCCAGCCAGCGTTGAAGACACGACTACCCCTCCCTTCACCCCATGGTAGTTTGATGCTCAAGCCATTGAGCCAACTGGTCAGCAGTCTTGTTGAACCACAAAACTTTTATGACTCCATTCTTCGTACCGGTGAGTCGGCTGTTTCAAGGGAGGCGCTTGATTTGAAAGCCTAAAGCTGTTTAATAAAGGAAGAGCCACGCTTTCCCCATCTTCTTCAATTTTAGATGGCTAAACAAGTGCACAGAGTTTCCGGTGTTGTGGTCTCCAGTCTCTCTGTCCTGGGGTCACCCCTGAATCTTAAATGAGATGATAACTGCGGGCAATTGCGCCGTGATAGGGTCCTTAACAAATTGGTGTAATGTTATTGTCCGTTTTGTACTAGAGACGCATAATTCGTCTGGGACAAAATTGGGCAAACTTTTTCTGCATACGTCTGTTAAGTTCCGTCTGGTATAAAAACAGGCATAAGACCCATAATGGGTCTCGACAAAATATGCGCTTTATTGCGTCTTCGAAGATGCACTAAACTGGGTAGTTTGTCCAGACGCATTATGCGTCTTGTGCCCATATTTAATAGACACAGAGAAAAATGTTTGCCGAAGTGACGT
>NC_090880.1:2761137-2768637 GCF_036669935.1 Montipora foliosa
TAGGAGATGAAGCACTGAGTCACCTGTGACAAATCACTAAAGCAAAGCAATCCTGGATTTCTTTCAGGCCTGCTGGGCAGGAAACGTCTCTAAAAACGCTAATGTTATGTTTTTCCATCAGGATGGAACTTTGATTCCAATCACGTTATTTCATCACAAAGATCTGAAGAGGAATGGAACGAACCCCATGCTATTGCATGTTTACGGTAAATTTTATTTGATTTTCTAGGAATGATCTACCTTATATTTCCAGCGTGTTTGATCTTAGAAGGTTTCAAAAACAAGTTTTTGTCACCGTTGCAAGAAAGGGATTCTTTATTTTAGAAGTTAGATCCGAATTCTTTTGTTCACTCGAAAAGTACCAGCAGTTGAATTCCTTCTCTGTGAACGATTTATTTGATCAAATTTAACGAATTTATCAAGGGATGAGACAAAAAAAGAATGTATTCTCAGGGTGTAAAATTAGGGACCTTATGATTTACGAGGTGGACGTGAATGAGAACGTCACCTCAAAATATAACTTTGCACGATAGTAAAGGCCTGGCCAAACGCTCGCAACATTTCAACGCAGCATCTTCCAACATTGTTGCATCATGTTGCAACATGTGTTGAACGGAGTGGCCAAACGCTCGCAACATTTTCATCATTTTCTACGCAACATGTCAATGTTCATTTGCCCCAGACCCCTGACGCGCATTAAGTGGACCTAACGCGCATGCCCTGGTGCAACAATGTTGCGTGAACGTTAAGCGTGAACGTGTCCAAAATGTTGCACGAAAAATTTGACCGTTTTCAGATTTGATCCAACATCATCCAACATATTGCAACATATCGCCACAGGGTGGCCAAATTTGATGACTTCGAAAGAAAGAAAGAAAGAAAGAGCGAAACACAATGAAAGGGAGAGATACCAGCGGTTATCCCTTTCGAGGGTATCCGCCCAAATCTCATTAGGGAGCTTAAGCAACGACAACGGCGACGGCAACGAGAACGTCATCTCAAAATATAAATTTGCGTTATTTTAATCGCTTCGTGACTATTTCAACTTTTTTAATATGACAAGGGTGTGGTAATTCCTCAAAGATGACACCAGTCGGAACGGCACTCCATTTTAGGAGAGAAAATGAAAATTTATCCTCAAGTGCTGACGTGCTTCATAAAACCAAAAACTTGGCTATTTCACGTTGTTGTTTTGCTGACGACGGCAACGAAATGGACAAAAGTGAAAAACGCACGTGCAGGGCGTGCAAAGCTATTGTTTTTACCCTCTAAATATGCAAATTTGTGACGTTCTCGTTGCCGTCGCCGTTGTCGTTGCTTAAGCTCCCTATTGCAGGGACAACGGCGACGGCAATTTTGCATCAATTTGCGTCACAATTTGCATATTTAGTAGGAAAAAACAATAGCTTTGCACGCCCTGCACGTGCGTTTTTCACTTTTGTCCATTTCTTTGCCGTCGTCAGCAAAACAACAACTTGAAATAGCCATATTTGAGGTTTTATGAAATTAAGTGCCGTTCTGACGAGTATCATTTTTGAGGAACAACCACACCCTTGTCATATTAAAAAGGTTGAAATAGTCACGAAGTAAATAAAAAAACGCGAATTTATAATTAATATAATTATAATTTATAATTAAAATGATCATTATTAATTATTAATCATTAATTGTTTGCATTATTATTTACAGGCTCCTATGGTATAAACGTGAACATGGCGTTTGAAGTCGAAAGGCTGAGCCTCTTGAAGCGGGGATGGTGTTTGGCTTTCTGCCATGTCAGGTGATTAAAGCATAGAACCCAAGAGATAGCTCAGTTTGATGAGCACTTTCTTGCAGGAGGCTTCAAGTTTAAGCCTCTGCTGAACCAACTCAAAGAATCTTCAAATTAGTGACCAGACAACACTTCCTTTTTTCATCACATTTGCAAAAGGTTAGGCCTTAAGGCTCCGCACAAGTATGTTTGAAGGCTAGATAGTCTAAATCATTTGTGAATGTCTTTACAGAGGCAGCGCTCTCTCTTTTGTTATTTAAAGACCCCAAGTGTTGGTCCGGCCGAGGTTCGAACCCTCACCTTCCGCATGGAGATCCAGTGTTTGTAAGCCAACCTTATAGAACCTCCACGCTGGTCGCAAGAGAAAACTATAATAAACTCAAAAGAAAAACTTCGTCGACAGTAGCATCAAATATTGGCTTTCAGGCGGTTTGCCATGCCCATCAAAAGCTGAAAGGCATGTAAACATATAACCCTCGGCACAAAGGTCTATGGCACAAAAGTGCAGTGGTTTTTGTACCATTAAATTTGCATGACAGCGGTTTTCTTCAATCTCGTTCCCAGAGCCTCCGTTACCCTTGTCCAGCGTAACGGACGTGGGAGGCTTTGAAATAATCCAAAACCAGAATCAGGAAACTATGGTTCCGGTTGAATAACTGCATGTGCGTGAGGGGAGGCGGTTAGAAATCACCAAAAACGTCTGGCCCCAGTTGTTCACACGATGGAACGGATGGATAGCGCTATATCCGCCGGATAAATCACTATCCAGTGGATAAGTCATAGCGAAACCAATTGTGCTTTCCAATGGATAGTGATTTATCCCGTGGATAGCGTTATCCACCTTTTGAACAACTGGAGCCTGGAGTTCACCTTGCCATGAAAGCGCTTACTTTTCACTCGCGAGACAGTACACATAAAAATAAACACATCTCCCAATACACTTGAAACGTTTGAACTGCGGAGAATAAAAAACAACGAGAGACATTTTTCAATCAAAACAGATTTCAGTATCTGGTGTCACGCAAGTGACAATTCGGAAATTCAAAATGGAACTGGTAAGTTGTAAAAAGAATTATTTCTGAATCATCTTCAAACTCGCACAGATAAAAATTCAGAAGAAATCACAAATTTGTGTTTAGTATTTGAAAATCACAGGAAATGAAACCGTTTTTCAACAGCCAATCAAATATGGCCTTTTTTTGGTTTTGACCAGAGTCTCTCTTTCCCGACCGCTGGTCAAGGGAACGATGACTCTGGGAACGACATTGTGATTTTCTTTGTCACGTGGGTGATGTGCACATGCGCAAGGAAGATCGCATAAACGGCCATAGTTTAGAATACGGTGAAAGGGAATCCGTGCTGGACTGTAATATTCCCTTTTACTGTGTGTGTTTAAGTGTTCATTGTGGTGTGTGAAATTACGTCTGCCTGTGAACATTCGAGTAAAGATTTCTGAAAATCTTTAGGAGTAGAAGTCTTTTTGCATGGTTGTGTACTATGAGCTAAGCTATAGCGGTTTACGGTTTTGATGCTTTTTTCGTCAAAAGTGTGAGTAATAGTGGGGAGAGTACGTTTCTTAGTAAACAGCAAAATTAAACAAACCGAGAAAATCAAGTTGTTTTCGGTGGAAAGACGGCGTAGTTTTCGTTTTATGGTAACCAGTTTTGGAAGATGCCAGCAAACCTCCTGAACCATTTTGTTGGAGAAGAACATTCCCCATTAGATACAGTAGAACCCCGGTACATGTATCTAGAACTTGGATAACTCGAAATCCCCCGCTAACTCGAAGTGACTCTCAATTCCCTTGGATTTGACCCAACTTTTCAGTCGTCTTTACTCGGTTAACTCGAACTCGGATAACTCAAAACCCCGCTAACTCGAGCTAAATTTCGTTTCCCTTGATCAAAATTTACCCCAATAACTCGAATTTCTGGTTCTTATAACTCGCCACGGATGCCCATTGAGATATCCCGTTCGCTTTTCTTATCGTGTGTCTAATTCTAACATTGGAGCAAAGACTGGAGTATTTTGATTTTAATTAGTGCAACGAAGAGATCACGTATTTGACAGTTATTTACCGATCGTAATTTTAGTTTGTACTGTATTGTATACCGAATTGGTGAAAATCAATAAACTATTACTTATTAACCTGGAAAATTGAATATTTTAATCGACCCCGATAACTCGAAACCCCGTTAACTCGAACAGTTTTTCGCTTGTTCTGCGAAGAGTGAGTTATTTATTATCCACGTGGTTTTCAAGTGAACTCGTTTTCTTAATTTCCCAGAGGTGGCGGTGAACTTGGTCGCGAATGGTACTTACAAGGAAAACTGCAAAACAAACACAAAGGATTTGAAGTTTGTAATCAATACGTTGGGTGATAACTACATTATTACCGACTTTTTCTTGTTACTTTCCTCGAGGGCTGTAGAAAGGGGCATTGAGATGCTTAAGAAACCGCAGCGTCTTTACTCTTGATTATTCCATTCGGTTTTCAACGTTAAAATGTGTGGTAGTGCTCCAAAAGGGAAAACTACCAACTGTGCTATCAAGCCAGATGGGAGCTGGCCAATTGCAAGTTCAAGTTAAATCCCCTTTTATAAAATAATTAGGATAGTACGCGCACTCTCATTGGTCAATAGCTGTGTTTAGAGGAGAGGATGTGAACACAGCTGTGACATCATTTGCTCATCTGTATGTTTGTTGGATGTCTTGAATCCCGAAGTATAACTGGAGACGCTGGAATTGTAGAACTGCCGCCAAAAAAAAAAAAGCAAAATAGCGATGAAGGAAGCATAATGATTGCACATGAATGAGTCGATCAACAAATAATAAGTCAAATTTCTCTGAGTTACATAAGTCTACTGCCAAACTTCCTGTTGGTATCTTGTAGATCTGATTGATTTCTGAAAAGGGAAGATGAAAATGGCATGGCAAGAAGCCACATGCACATTGCGTTGCAGTTCAGTATTGATTTATGCCTTTTACGCTTGGTTCTGTCCAGGATTTTGAAGCTTGTACACAAGCTCTCCATCGCCTGGGATATTCTTGTCCCCAGTTTACTGCTGCTAGTGGCACAAGCGCTGGTGGACTGATTGTTGGTGCAGTATGTAATAGATCGCCTGGACTCTTCAAGGCAGTTATTCTCAAGGTACCGGGAGGCTTTTGCATGCTATTTTAGATTTAGAGGTGCGATTAAAAAAAAAAAAACATATTCTGAAGCGAGTAGCTTGTCCGTTGACTAGGAGTGAAATTGTTTGGCTTAACTGAGGAAAGTGATCCATAAACTCATTGTTGGGAGTTTAAAAAAATGAGGCTACTTTCTTCATGGTGGCTGCAATCTGAAACGATGAGGATCTCAAGTCGCCCAGCAAGCTGTTGTATTTATGATTCAATTTCGTGATACTGGCATCATCACAACTCGAAGACTTCGTGTTTGAATGCCACACTGCCTTCTTCTGTCTTTGAATGACCGTAACCAGATCGCTGCGATCACCGGGAGATGTTTGCAATGCAACCATTGGCCCAAGTGTCACTCGACGTATTGACAGCTGCATTGAATATGTGTGTCATTGTTTAGCAGTTTTGTTCCTTCTGCAGGTTCCATTTTTAGACATTTTGACATCCATGTTAGACCCATCTCTCCCGCTTACTGTTCAGGAATACGAGGAGTGGGGCGAGCCTGAGTAAGGGTTGCATTTGACGATGTGTTTCTTAATTAATTAAACAGTGTTTTTTGTGCTCATCTGTCCATTTGTCGCAGTTAGAAATTTCGTTGAAATGCATAGTACACGGTTTGTTTTCGTTATCAACAACTTCTTCAACTCCAGCAACATTTATTTGCCTTGGGAAAGACTTTTATAAGAATTGGTGACCCTCAAAGTGTCAAAAATACCAATCGAGTCGGGTAAGACAATAATTCCACGTAAAAAGTTAGAGTATAGGTACCTATTTACCGTCTCAACATCGCTTGATTTTATTACCATTAAATAAAACTGGGATGTTTCAGAAGCCTTTGGGACGATTTGCTCTCTCATATTGCTTTTTCACAGTCTTTTCTTCACTGTTGTGAGACGCCTGAAAGTGATTTTGCCTCGTTTAATTTGAAGTGAAAAAGCGGTCTCCCCTGCCATATTGCTTGCTTCGTCAATGCGGCCTCACTGAAAATAACGTCTTTCAAGGTATTTGATGGTTAAGGCACTGATGTTGCCCTGCACCTAATTGTATTCGGTGTTACGTTGTCCCAGTGTATTCAGAACCAGAACAACGCTCTCTTAAAGTATTGAGAAAACTTTAACCGTTGCATGCTCAGTGACTTTGAGTAAAAGCGAGGCTAGAGTTGGTCTTGTTTGATGCAAACCTCTTCGCTTTTCTTATGCAAATATAAGCCATAGTAGCATTACAACCGTATCAATTACATGAGGTAAACACTGATCAACCTCAGTCACTCACAAGTATTAAATGGACTATTGCTTTCAGGTCAAATGAAAGTGATTTTCGTTACATCAGGTCGTACTGTCCGTACCAGAATATCAGAGACCAGGTTTGTAGTGTTTAGGTTTACATGTTTTTGCTTGTGTAAACGGAAAGTAATCTCCTTTAAAAGCAGTATTCGTATAAAAAGTTTGGCAATAAAAAGAGCTGCGAATTGCTACACCCATGCACTTGTGTTATATTTTGATATGTAAGTACTTGGAATTATTGTTTCTTCTCTTATAAGCACGGCAACCTTGTATGCGGGTGTAATACGTATCGTCTAAGGCGCCCTATACTTAAAGAGAATTGGAACGTGAGCTCATTCCTGCCTTTTTGGCTTAGAACTGGTTAGGTAGCGAGCAAAATACGAAAAAAGTTACGAATGGAATTTTCTGTATTTGCGTCTACAGCCATACCCTTCTGTTATGGTTGGTGCGTCAATGAATGATGACCGTGTACCGTACTGGCTGCCTCTGAAATGGGTGGCTCGTCTTCGCGACCAGTTGTCAGCCCTGGAGGAGTCTGAAAAGCCGCTTGTTGTATGTAATGTTGACTACTATGCCGGACACTTTGGGTCAGAAAACACTCAGCGGCGGTTTGAACAGGTATTGAAACGAATAAATTAATGACGTTTAAAACGAATGATGGGGAAAAAAAAGGAACAAACGAAGAGAGAAGCTAGTGACATAGTCACTGACTCGAACGGTTTGTCAAGCTCTCTACTCTACGTATGAAACGAGTTGGCATATTGATTAGAGAGCTGACTTTCTATCAGTGTATCCTCAGCCACGGACTCAGCATTTCACTGACTCGAACGGTTTTTCAAGCTCTCTACTCTGCTCTGTGAGGTTTCCTGAATCAAAGTAGGAAACCAAAATAGGCACCACACTGAGTCTTGGAATCCACAGAACACACTGATCGATTTTTCTCGTAAACCGTTATAAGTCGAGCAAATAATTTTGGTTCCTATGTGGTTCCCAATTTGGTCTCAATTAGCTTTTTTTTTTCTTTTACTAACCTTTTACTGAAAATAAATGATGCACTGTTTGTGTTTAGGCAGCAAAAGAATATGCATTCCTCCATAAGGCGATGGGACTTCCCTTGGAGTAAAACTGGCATCTCGTCTTGGACCAGGAGTGCGAAAACAACGGCGTCAAGACAGATAGCGTTGCAGCTTTGAAAGATGACAACAGAAAGTGCAATTGGCGGACGGAGAATCTTTGGTCTTCTAAAGTCGCTGTTAAGTCACCTGG
>NC_090880.1:2773637-2793637 GCF_036669935.1 Montipora foliosa
GAGGAGGTGCAACTCATCCTGCTTTGCCTTGATAGAAGGTTCATGTCAGAACCAGGTGTCTGGAGCATGCACACTTTGCAGAATAAAAAATGTACCTCAAGCACAGTATATGGATTTCATTTTCAAGGTCTGTGGTTTTTGCAGACTTCACTCAGTTAAACACCTTTAGTAAAGGCCAGTAGTGGCTATCTGGCAACCCATAGTGTGGCCCGGTGGACTTAGGGTTTAAGACTCGTTCCGATCACCCCTTGAATGTGATAATAGTAGTTGCTGGTTCAGCTTCTCTGTAGGTTCAATGTCCAGCCATTTTGGGAGTGCGGCTATAACATCCTCCTCCCGATGAAAGGGCTGGATCACTGGTCTGTGTCGTTTGTCTGTCACGTAGCACTCGTTGCAGTTGTAGTTTGTGTTCAGCCTGTTGTATTTTGTACTTGGCAGGCAGGCAACTTTCTGGTGGAAAATGCAATTGGCTGGACTAGTGATCCAGCCAGCAGTGGTGTGTACAGAGGGGCGCAGGCACATGAAATGGCTGGTCAATCGAGCCTACAATCTTGGACAAAACCTGTTGAGACAAATCTACTCCAACAACTTATCCAAATGTTCCTCTTAATAGCTGCCCTATCCTCTCCCCTCAAACTCCAATGTTGATTTATCTTGGTCAGAAATATACTGTAGGACATATGACAATGCTCAGCAACATTGACTGAGGGGGAGGGGAGTATTAAGGGGAGAGGAAGTAGGGGTGTGTAAAAATGAAGGTGATTTTGTGTCACTGTCTTAACAGTTTTGTCTGAGATAGTAGCTTCTTGACTGCACTTGTAAATAATAATAATTGATGATGATGATGATGATAATAATAATAATGATAATAATAATGATAATAATAATTTTTATTCAATTGATAAAATACATATCGAAAGTTACAAAAGTCATAAAAAGTAGAGTAATTTAAAAATTACAATTATCGTATGATATTCTTAAATTATAATAAAAAGCATAGCCTATTAATTACAAAACAGTTTTTCTTTCTTCAAAGCCTTTGAGAACAGTCCTTTACAATTGGTAAGACAGAACATCGCGGATGGTGTTCGTCCTCTCTAATTTTATCGTAGAGCTTTCTGTCGGATTGTTCCAAAAGATCATAAAATAATGATAAACCAACTTATAATACTAAGCCTCCGGCCAGTTGGGATTCTTCATGTTGTTGTTCTGTTATGGGGGAGTGATAAAGTAATTAGTATGTATAATGTATGTGTATTTGGAATTTAAAAACTGTTTCAGATTATGAATATTGCAGCATCTACCAGTAATTATTCTTATAAGGGTCATTTGTAGGCTGTTCACAGTCCCCTATTTTTCCGTTTGATCGTCGGGATTGAGCACAAACTGCCCCCATCTTTGTTTTTAAACAGCAAGCACGAACTGGGTGAGCATAATTATGTTGCTCTCCCCAGTTTGTACTAACTGTTTAAAAAACGAAGATAGAGACAGTTTGTGCTCGATCCCGACGATCAAACAGGAAAATAGGGGACTGTGAACAGTCTAGGTCATTTGTGAAACCTGATAGCAAAAGCAAAGCCCCACATTTATTCTGCAGTTACTTTAAGCCTTTAGCTTATAAGTGTTTCATCTGTTATTTTAAAGGAAATAATTAAAAATATTTGACTACATACAATAATAGCGGAGCTCCGTGTGCCCACGGAGCACCATAGTTAAGAAAATATGGCAACCCATCGATGCGAGAAACTTTGGTTTTATAGCCATGACGTCATCAAACGTCCATACGTACGTACGTCCACCCATCCATGTACGCCAGTGTGACCAGTATCACGCTAGTTTACAGCATACATCTTTGATATGGGACATCCATGTTATGTTCAATTGACACCTGTCAACACAAGGTATCCGCTGACCAGTATCACATGACCATATCACAGGCTCAAGCTTAGAGCTCACAGAGGACAGCTTTTTTTCAATTTAAGTTGACCACTGACCAGGTACTGGTTTTCGATTGGATTGCACGCTCAATGCAGGTTAACTCACCTATTTTAAACATAAACGACGCTTCATTTTTTGGGCGCTTTCTGTGGCTCAACGCGGCTACACAGCCATACTACGTCAAGTGTAGTTCTTACACAGTCAACGCTTTTCGTGTTCAGGTGGAAAACGGTTTGGAAAATGTTTTCTTTCTGCATTTTTTGCTGGTTTCAATCCAGTTTGACATGTCAGGGTGAGGCTAAATCGCGTTGGTGGGTGGGTCATGGGTAGGTGGGTCGTGGGTCGTGTTTGTTTGAAGATAAAAAAAGATATATATTAGCTCCCTCAGTGCTCGGTCCAAATTTGTCTTAGATCTTGTCTGTTTCGAGAATTTCCAGTCGTTGATTGAAAAAAGGGTTAGGGTTAGAGACCCACGACCCACCCACCCACGCCGATTAGACACTCTCACATGTCATGATAGCTGTGGTCCACACTGGTGGCTACGCAGTCATTCAAGTCAAGCACCGGAGGGATATAAACTTAAAGCTGAGTGTTTATTTTTAATTTGTTTAGAGCTGCTTTTTTCTCTGTATTTCAATTTTTGGTATATCTTTAATTAGAATCTCTGATAAGGTTGCATGATGCCTGGAGGACCTATGACCAGAACAGAAACGAAAGGAGAGAGAAAGAGAACGACAGTGACAAAACAGAATACCAGTAATAGCTCATGCTTGATGGAAGAAGTTACTCAACAAATTCTTTCTTTGGGCACTAAACCGTTTGTTATTTTTATGGATGCGTTTAAATTTAAGCTTATGATCGGTTTAAAGTGAATGAGTATTTTTAAAAAATGGTTTAATTGGGTTTTCCTTTGTTCAGGAATGAAACTCAAATCTTTATTCTCAACTGGAATTAAATAACAATTATCTCTTTTGGACATAGAAAAACTTGATTTGTTTGTTTGTTTGTTTGTTTTGCTCTAAAATGCAAGGGAACACATTCTTTTTTTTATCCGTTTGCCCAACTGTTTTTTGATGTGCCTCGACAGTGACAAGTGAAGTTTGCCCTTATGTTATAAACATGTTAAATTACGGGGAAATTTCACTAGCTTGTGTTTTCATAAGTTTATTTAAACCACCTAAAGGTAATTTTGTGTTGGAGTGGATCTTGGTTGAAGTTTTCCCTTTCTTGGCTGCATTGCTGTATTTTACCGATTCTTGTTCCAAGCCAAGCTAGCGTGTTTCAATGAAATATACATCAAAATGGGAATGATCTCATTTTCAGAGAAAAAGTGGAATAAAGTTCATCAGTAAAACTCTTTTTTTGACCTTGAACGGAGAAAGTTTTTTGATGGTAAATCTTAATTTAGCGTGATTCCTATTTGCTGGCTATTGACAGTTGTTGGCTCTGAAATGACCTTTTTTCCTCCAAAAACTAATATTGTACTCTTCGCTTCGTGATTCATGCGATATCGGTTTTTTGCGTGAAATTTACTGTGGACCATTGCCTAACAAATTCACTTGTTAGGCAATGAATTTTTCTATAGAAGAAAGCAAAGAAAGTGATTTAATTAAGCAGTAACCGGAAACACCAAAACGCGGACAATTCCAAACCTCTTATTTTCTCCAACTCTACAGGCAGTAAGCTTAAATAACCAGGGAGCTCCGCTTTTAGGCTTGGCTAAAGCTAAATATTATTTCTTTTTAAATCCCTGTGATTGTGAATATTAAATTTTGTTTTTGTTTTGTTTGTTCTTCAGAATTAGCCAGTAGAATATTTCCATTGCCCTTTGAGGAAAACTATCTAGTTCTTCCCCTGGATGTTGCAGACTTCTCATCCCACAGAGATTGTGTAGAAAAAGTTATTCAACACTTTGGCCAGGTAGGAAAAAAAATGTATGCAGAAATATCAACGGGGTAGTCAGTGCTAAGTCTAAGTCCTAATTTTTTTGGTGTCAGTGTCTTCCAATAATGCAAAGGGGCTACTGGTAGCCTGTCCTCTGTCCCTTCCTTAGGTTGATATTGGATTCAAAGGTCACAAACTTTGAGGCCAAAAAAAGTTGGATTTGGATGTCATCAGGTTCTTGTTAAAGTCTGTTACCTTCACCTCTCCCTGACAAAACTTATTGATAAATGTTAATCAAGACTTAAGTTATTAAGGGGGCTGGCTCTTAACTACCAAACCATTGCTATGTACCCCTTGAAATAGTCATTTCTCGAGTCCCTTATACTCTACAGTTATCCTTTTGTCCCAAGTGTGCTCTGTGTTACGTTTGTTTGTCTGGTTTGACTCGATCACAATCATATTTGGTAAATCACATGACCAAAACAGATAATGCCTAAAAACTCAACAAGTTAAATAACTATGTTTTTCACAATTGCAAATTTTTAACGCAATAGTATGATAACATTCAAACACAAAATCTGTTAAGCATGGATTAAAAAACAAAAAAAACAAAAATAATTATGACATAATATTGGCCCTCCTTTCATACACTTTTCAATTGAAAATATCAGTTCCATTTTTTGTCCAAATAGAAATTCCATGCCACACTAGTGTACGAAAAGTGACGGGATGCATCCTGTGAAAAAACCACATCTTTCTTTCGTTTCTTGAAAGCTTTTACCTGTTTTTCACTGTCAACACATGGCAGAGGACTGAGACTAGTTGACTGGAATGTGCATCTGCCTTCTGATTTATTATTAGTGATGTCAGATTTCTATTGAAAAGGTTACTTCAAAGAACTATCATGCAACCTTTTTGTGGGGCTCTTGACCTTAGCAACCATTGTCTTTCTGTAGATAAGAGGCACCCCCCTTAAAGATTGATGAAAAGAGTCAAAATAAAACAAATCAGAAAAATTGCCAATTGCGGCCAGACAAGCGAAGACGCAATGCAAATTATGTGGCAGAAAGCTACATGTGTAGTTCTGTGCTAGATTGTTTGAGAGGCAAATGTTAATCGATTGAGCTTCAAATTTGTAATATGATTTATTACAGACTTGGCTTTAATCATTTGGGAGGTTAGTACTATTTTTATTTAACAACATCTATGTCCACTCAGAAACTACAATGCCCCCTTTAACCCTCTTAGGAGGGTTAGGGTTAGGGTATGCATATCTTAGTCCATCTACCTGCAAATGGCTGGCTGGAATAACATAATTTTGATTATTTTCTCCTATGTTAAATTTCACAGATTGACTTTCTTGTGAATAATGCAGGCGTTGCACAGATTGGTTCAGCTATAACAACTAACCTTGATGTTGTTCAGTACGTTATGGATGTCAATGTGCTAGGAACAATCTCGTTAACCAAGGCAGTCCTTCCTCACATGGTGCACAAGAAGACAGGGCAAATTGTTGTCATAAGTAGTTCAAATGGGAAATCTGGTGAGTTGAAGAATTTAGCCAAATCACCAGGCCTCAGTTGTTCTGGATAAATGGATACATGAAGCACTTATCTGCTGGATGGTAATTAATATTTTATCCAGTGGTTTTAATATTGCGACTTATCGTGCCCCAGTTGTTCAAAGGCCAGATAAATTAATCCTGAAACGAAAGTTAGAAAGATCGTTGCAGTTAAATGAGGAATTATATCCGTTCAAGTGGCATTAAACAATTATTCTACAAGGGCGTGCTGGATATGAAGTGATAGCAGAAACCCATAAGGGTTGAAACGTGTAACGCGCGTTCACAGATTCCGAATATTCAGTGCTAAGTACCATATTTGGAAACCCCTCGCTCCAGTTAATTTCGCTCGAGAACATTGGTGGTATTGCGTCACGGTGTTCTTGCGAACTGATTGGTTGAATGGTTCTCTCTTGTTGTTCCAAATATGAAATTGAATATTCAGAAGCTTGTTTCCCAGCACACAAGGGGCCGTTTCAACCCTTATCGGTTTCTGGTGATAGATAACCAACGAGGTTCGCAGCGCCGAGTTGGTTATAATTCACTTTATATCCAGCAAGCCCGAGTAGAATAATTGTTTTATTAAAAACTCCAGGATGAACAACTCCTCTTTGGTGTTCCCGGGGGTAGGATTGTCGACTTGAGCATCGATTTCCGTCTCGGTCAATTCCGATCCAAAGTGGCTTTTGTCGGCCATTTTTTCTCAGAGCTGCAAAAATGTTCGCACGATTGCTGACGCACTCCTGGACCATATTAGGTACAGCAGGTACATGAAGTGATAGCCTGTGTCCGGCGAGCCAATGAAAAATGCTGAAATTCTGATATCCGTAGTTCAGTTTTTCATAATGAGTTTTAGTATAAATTATAATTTATAAAACAGTGGATAGCGTTGAAGGCGTGCTCTGATTGGACCTCCAAACAAAATCAATGTCCTTTAATTTTCTATTCATCCCCGTACGACTCGCACAGTATTCATCTTTTTGTGGTATGTTATTTCACTGTTTTAGGGCCGATTTACACGTTACGACTTTTGTTGCATGCGACAAGCTTAGGACAGGCTTACAACTTGTTTACGATTGTCGTGTACGTCAGAGAAAATGTCGTAGCATTTTAAAACATGTTTTAAAACGCTGCTACAATCATACGTCACGTCGTAGGCCTGTCGTAGGCCTGCCGTAAGCTTGTCGCATGCGCCAAAATCGCACCGTGTAAATCGGCCCGCAGGGAGCAGGGGTGGGGCAGTAAAGAGAGCATTCGCCTCCCACCAGTGTGGCCCGGGGTTCGATTCCCAGCTTCGGCATCAATACTACACAATGCAATGCAATGCAATGCTTTATTTAACGAGGGTAGCAAATTAACCTTAGACAGATTTCTAACATGTCGCCCTCAACACTCAGAAATATACAAAATAGTATAATATATACAAGATACAGATAAGCTTACAGTGCAACGCGCCTTACCGTGGCCACCCAACAAACTTTCACATTTGACAAGTACGTATAAAAATCTCAACTCAACGACCCATGCAACGGTGTTCGACTTACAACTGTGCGAACTTTGCAAGGAGGCGTGACTGTCAATCAAATTCAAACATCCTGATTGGCGGACAATTTGTAAAAAACTTTGTTAGGCCGGGTGGGCACAGTAAGGCGCGTCGCACTGTAATTGACATACCAGGAGTAACAAAATATAATTGAAAAGTAAAAATAACGTAGAATAACAAGGACAAACAATAATTTACGAAGAAAAGTGACAGAAATAATTTATAAGAAATATATGTATTAAAATGAGTGTAAATATTAATAATGTATATAAAAATGTATAAAACGCGCAGTCGCAATTATTCAAAAGTGCAGTGAAGGAAACATCGACGTCGGGAACAACAGAGTTCCTCCAGGTGTGAAACAGTGATGAGCTTCGCAAGGAATAAAGTACGAAGCTTGTTGTTCCATGAAAGTGAGACGGAAGAGAAGGTAATAGGGGGACTTTTTGGACAGGTGATACGCTGCTTAGAGGCTGCGCCAAGAGTATTAAATACTACCAAGGCGGAATAGGCAAAAGTGCCCTTACCAGAGTTCGTCCTGGTACGAGGGACATATAAGTTGTGAGACGTTATGCCACTCGTTATAGCAGTCGATCGAGAGCCAAATAGAAATGAAAACTTCGCTTTAAAGTACAAAAAAGTAACTTTAAATCACAGGAAATAACCTTTACAGTCAAATCTGTCTAAAAATTTTTCAAAGAAAACCTTTGCATCCGAAATAAATGAGTTTTAGAATCGCTTGCTTTTGTTTTCAAATTTCGCGGGCGCTGCCATCTTGAACAATTGTGATTATTATTAGATAAAAGCTGTTTGTGTTAGAACAATAGGGCAATCGTAATACGTCACCCGCGACATTTGAAAGCGAAAATAAGTGATTTTAAAATTCAGTTGCCCTGATATTAACAATTTTTAAAAACAAATTTCGAACAAATTCGTTTTGAAACATTGTTTCCTTCGGTTTAAACTCCTTCTGTAGCAAGAGTGGAAGCATCCCGGATTAAGAATAACAGAATATAGTAGATGTAGTATGCTCCACTTAACCAAGTCACAAATTGGGATCCATTTGAGTTTCGAAAAAAGAGCAATAGAGGGCGTAGAAAAATCGGCATTAAGGATAATTAATTTCTGCACACGGAGAAGCCGAAGAAGTGAAGTTGGAAACAGTTGCCCCAAGCACTAGAACAACAGAGAAGATGACTGTGCATACATGCGTTATAAAATTGAAAGGATCCTTCAAGTGTAAGATGAGGGTTTCTTCTACGTAAAAGCGAGAGGCGACTGTTCGGTCTCTTACACAAATCATCGACGTGCTGCTCCCAGGAAAGATGGTCGACGAATAACACTCCAAGAATTTTAGCAAGATGAACTTGCTCAACAACAGTGTCATTAACAGTCACATGAAGGGATTGTTTTCCAAAGATCTATGTTTCCGAGGGGAGGCGAGCAACATAGATGTAGTTTTAGAAGCATTTAAAGCCATGCGATTTAGGTTTGCCCATGCGCATACATCAGCAGCTAGGTGGCTCAATTTCAACTGCACAGTGGCACCAGATGTGAGCACTGTAGTGTTATCCGCAAACAAAGTCAAGTTTGTGAGGAAGGACGGAGATAGATTGATGAGTAGTAAAAAGAACAATGGCCCAAGTATGCTTCCCTGCGGGACTCCAACAGACACCTGAAGGGGATCAGAAAGAGCTCCCTTAAAAACCGTTTTCTTCGAGCGGCCATTTAGATATGAGCCGAACCACTAGAGTGCTAGTGGAGAACAACCATACACACTGAGTCTATAAAGCAGAGTGCGATGGTCGACCAGATTAAATGTTGCCAAAATTGAGGAAAAAGTCGCGCTGCCACCATTTTGACGGTTCGTTTTCATGTCCTAAAATGCACGTCGATGATCCAAACTCAAGTAATTTATACAGGGCCATGCAAATTGATGGTGCTATTGTGTTAATTACATATTTGTGTGTGCGGCCAAGAGTGAATTAGATAACATTGTTGATCTGTTATCACTTTGCTGCCTTGCTCCAGCACAGTCACAAATGGATTTATTTTTAGATACACTTTGCGCGCGAAACAAACAAAGGGCCGCCAATTTTAACCAATCAGAAGAAGCCATGCCACGCGTGACTGCTTCTGCCATGTCTTTTCTGGGACATCAGAACTGTTTTTGGCGGGAACGGGTATTCTATAAAAATAGATTCATTCGTTACTGCGCTGGGGAGCCCACCCATGCCATAACAACATTGTTATCTATTATAAGTAATAGTGAAACATTTCTCTTCCAAATTGCAAGCATTTAAGGACGGTGCCTACTATTTTTATTGCGCATACGTTCTGTGCATCTCCAGATACTCAGATTTCCTATCGGTATTGCATATTAATGCAGGGATATTTTTGCGCGGTTTAAATTTATGCGGAGAAAGCAGAACTTAGTAAATGCTCTTGGTATCCAAAAAGAAATTTGGGAGTAGCCATGCATTTTTCACAGATAATTAAGCTTTAATTTGGAAAGGAACGCCATATATTGCTTTATCTATTAAATCTTTTTACTAATATTGTTGATTAATTATCTTTGAAAAATGCGTGGTTACCCCCAATTTTCTTTTTGGATTTTAAGAACACTTGTTGAGATCTGCTTTTCCCGCATATTCATAAAACCGCGCAAAAATACCTTTGAATTAGTAGGCACCGTCCTTAAATTAAATAGTTTATTTTACTTGACACGTACTTTCCGTACACAAGATCACTTAACATTAAAGATGTACATTTTGTCCATAATGTTCGCTTAGATAAAATGTATAAGGTAATTTTTGTGAAATTAAAATGTTGAAACCAAACGTTTTCGGCTGTTTGCCATCATCAGGGTTAAAATGACCGTCCGCACGTATCCATGCATATATATCTTATGTAATTCCCGTTTGGAAAAGTTTGGAAACAAAAAAAATAACTTGTTTGTTCAGACTGGGGCAGAATTGTTGGATCATTAGCCCCTCGACGATCCTACGTTTATGGAATGTTTGTGCTGGAGAGAGAACGCGCCAAGTGAAAAATGTGATGGGTTTTCACGCAGGTGTTTTGCAGGTTCAGAGGTGTGAGCAGTCATTTTTAACCCTGGTGATGGCAAACAGCCGAAAACGTTTGGTTTCAACATTTTAATTTTACAAAAATTACTTTGTAAATAGCATATATGATGTCCATTTTGTTTCAATAATTTGTTTTTAGCTCGTCCGAAATTGGCTGCATATGGTGCCTCCAAACACGCCCTGCAGGTATGGTGTACGTTAGTTATTGCTTGCCTCATAAGCTATAGGCGTTCGATACCTGTTTTGTTATCGACGAGGGACTTAAAAATAGTTGTATTTTGACTGTTATCTTGTCGCTAATAATTATGGAATACGTGTATGTTTATAATGCAATCTCAGTGAAAGCTATATATATATAATGTCTATTTTATGATATCATGACACTTAGAGGTGCAGCCTCTTTTAGGCATGGCATTCTTTATACTTGTGCTAATTGCCTTCCTTTGCCAGTAAGTAATTTTTCAGGCCTCTGCGATGTTGTTGTAAATCTTGTCGATCTTTTCCAGCGCTCAAATTATTGCCTTTGTCTGCTGGTTTGCACTGAAGTAGCCTGCGAACAGGCTCTCCGAGGGACTGGGGTTGGGAGTAGACTTCTACCTACAAGCCCAATAGACCAATTTCGATATATTAAAATTCAGTCGAAAACAAAAGGCATGATCTCGAGGCTCTGGGGAATAAACTCATACAAATCCTTACATTTATTCCCCAGAGCCTCGAGATGATGTCTTTTGTTTAGGACTGAATTGTAATATATCGAAATTGGTCTATTCGCCCTTGTAACACGGCGGCTATTTTGTCCCGGGAGACCAAAAATCAAAATTGCTTTGTTTTACCACGCCAAGCCCCCTTCCCCCCATGGTTTCCACTGCGAGGCTTTTGGTCTCCCGGGACAATATGGCCGCCGTGTGACAAGGGCGAATACCCTCGGAGAGCCTGAAGCACTGAAGGAGTGCGCAAGCCACTCATTTTCAACTTTAAAACAGTCGAATTGATCACAGAAATTTCTCTTTTCCTCAATGCTTTTCACCAATTTAGTATTTTTTATTTCTAAAATGATCTTTAAGGGATATTTTCATACTCTGGGCATGGAGCTTAACAGCTACAACATTGGGGTCACGTTGGTCTGTCCTGGCTGGATTTATTCAGACATTAGCAAGAGCGTTGTTCGGGAAAACCTGCAGGTAAACATTTTATACCCTTTAGCTGTGTGAAGCCTACAGGTTTGATTTTAGAATACGCGGCCACTAATTGTATTCTTGTAGTGTCATCCCTTAAAGAACGGGGCATATAACAATTAATAGACGAATTGTTATGGTTCAATATGAAATGTTCTCTGCGGTGGCCCACAAGGGTCACTACGCATTATTTCACAACAAATTTCGAATTATTAAGTACGCATTTCAAATTATGCACAACACATTCCAAATTCTTCGAAACACATTTTATTTTCAGTTCACTACAAATTCTGAAATCTTCGCAACACATTTCAAAATCTTCGCAACACATTTCGAAAACTTCACAACACGTTCGCCCCAGGACCCCAAGTGTTGACAGAGAAAAAGGAACGGTTACGCAGCTCCTCCTCCTTCCATCGACGCCATGTGGACAACAACTACAAGAAAGTTTTGTTTTTTGCCCGAAACGTGGGTCGGAGCGCCTAGCCGGCAGCACAGCTCCTTCGGTCCGACCTCGTTGAGCTGCGCCCTTAGTAATTCAGTTTCCGACTGCGAGAAAGGGCGATTAGCAGGTCAGATATTATTATACACTTCGCCTCAAATAGGGCCTTTGTATTCCCAGAAGTGAAGTGCAAAGTCTTTTGAAGGAACTGGACCCCGTCTTCCTCGAAAACACTCGACACCTTTTCTCTTTTTATACGCTTTACATGCACCTGTTCTACAATGATCTCTTCATTATTTTCTTCACCTGAAAGGGTCGAATCTGGGTTTGATTCAATGAACCTTTCTAAAGTTGTTTGAGAAAACTCTTATGCTTCGCACAGAACTTGAAGAAATTCAACCTGTGATAAGGTTTTCCACATTCGTTCTTGTATTTGTACAGGAAAAACGCCTCTGATGATTCCTTAAGAGTTTTTACCTCAGTGCAATCTTCATAAAGAAGCACATAATTAAGCTGTTGTTTTATGATATCTTTCGAGTGTGCTTTGTGCTTCTCCGCCCCAGCCTCGAGAAGCATGCTTGCTGTCGCATTTTTCGGGACATTTACTGTTAAGCTTTTTTCTCGCATTATCTTTAGCTGACCGCTATCCGGTACCACAATACCGATATTAATCTTGACAATATCACTGAGATCTTCCTGCTGTTTGTCGCTCCCTTTTCCTACCACGTTTCTTTCTGAAAAACGTGGCCCGTTGTTTCTAATCTTTAAAAGACAGTCTTCTTGCCGCTGCTTTCGTCTCGCACCTTTATTTCTTTGTTATTTGCGAGATCCTTCCCGCATTTGAGACAAAATTTGAACAAAACTTGCAGAGACTCTCCACACGTGGAACAAAACATGGCGTCGATGGAAGGAGGAGGAGCTGCGTAACCGTTCCTTTTTCTCTGCCAACACTTGGGGTCCTGGGGCGAATGTGTTGTGAAGATTTCGAAATGTGTTGCGAAGATTTTGAAATGTGTTGTGGAGATTTCGAAATGTGTTGCGAAGATTTCAGAATTTGTAGTGAATTGAAAATGTGTTTCGAAGAATTTGGAATGTGTTGTGCATAATTTGAAATGCGTAAATAATAATTCGAAATATGTTGTGAAATAATGCGTAGTGACCCTTGTGGGCCACCGTAGTTCTCAGTATTCAAAATGATCTCGTAACTCTACAAATGCGAAACACAAAAACAATAAGAAGAAACTTCTTTTGGGACGTATACCATTATAGCCAGGAGAAAGGGCTTTCTTTGGTTACAGTTTTACAAAGTTCAGCTGGGATTTTCCGTCTAATTTGCCTTTGTTTTATTTGCCAGACTCGTTCAATCGATACCGATTTCCCTCCATCTACCATGAAAACAGAAAGATGTGCAGAACTGATCACAATTGCAATGGTGAACGGTTTGAAAGAAGTATGGATTTGTCGGCCCCCAAGACTGTTTGATATGTATGTGGTACAATACTTACCTGCGTTCATGAAGTGGTAAGAGAGCTTCTTTGTCCTTGGGAGGCAAACAGACAGGTAGGGCTAGCCAAGCGACAGACAGAGAGAGACAGAATATCATCACAAAAAAACAGTGAAGCGATATATAAGTAGACTGGCAGGTAGATCTTTTCCCAAATTGTGATTACAAAATTTGGTTGTACGAGTTAAGAAGAGATACTGAAGGCAGAGCGGCAAAGTGGTTAGGACGCTTGCCTTGAGATTCGGACATCTCGGGTTCAAGACCCGCTCTGACCACTCGTCGAATTTGATCCTGGTAGTCCCTGGTTCAACTGTTGATCTTGCCATCTGTCGGGGAGGCAGCGCGTCACACGTTACATGCCGTGCAATCGAGCGTCAGAGGAGCTATTCGAAAAGTTAGAGAAAGCTTTTGTCCGCCTTTGAAGAATTTCAGTGAAGAAATCACCGATGTCCGCCTGGCTGAGGTGTCCCCAAGCGGAGATTCGACTGTATTACAAAAATACGATATCCTCGAAATTTAGATTTTGTGAAAAATCACATGATAAATCGTGACTCTAATCTTGCAATATTAGTCGCTAAAAGGGTGCATTGTGAAGAACCTTGACCAGTTTAATACAGGGAAGAACGCTTTTTGATGATGTCAAAGTGGCACAATTTGTGAAACGGAAACCATTGCACCTAAATAGAATAAGGCATTAAGGGTCCTTGAATGCGTGAAGTGAACCGTATGTCCACGTGAGGAGAGGCATAAGACTAAATGGTCCCACAGCGTACATAAAAACCACAGCGTGTGACAGAGAAGAGAACAATAATTTTGCTCTTTAAGGACGTTCGCGCGAAATTTTTCTAGCATTGATTTTTTTCTGCAAATTTTACCATTGAAAGATGATGAGTTTGTGATGTCAGAAATGTAAAAAAAAAGGGGGGTCACCAACGTCGTTTTGGAGAGAACTTGCCCGAAAGAACACCCTAAATCTGAAAAATTCCGGCTTCTTCAGCGAATAAGGCCACAGTGTCTGTAAGCCCAAAAATATTGCAATTACATCTTTGAAGTGGAATGTTCTCTACCAAACTTTATTTAAAAGGACCCATCAAGTGAATTTAGTTAACTGTTGAGGTTCCTTATAAAGAACAAGGTCGCATTTAGCGACCATAGTTTCATGCGCCTTGCAGCCGCAAGATGGCACGATTCCATGTCCCGAGGACAGAAATCTTGAATTTTTTTTAACTTCCCACATTGATTGGACAATGTGGAGATAATTGTAAATGACATCTGTTTCTGAAAAGAAAAGTAGGGCTCACCGAACATCCAAGATCGTTAAATCCAAGCAAAGCTATAGCAATGGCCATCTGCTCTATCATTGTTCATTTTAGTACTTAGCGCGTTCGCTCGATGCATGACGTGGCATGTGAATTTGCGTGCGCTGTAAGGATGCGCAGTAGCAATTAATGGGCGCGAACGTCCTTAAGGGCGGCTCAGAAAAGAACAGAAATTGGCCATAGGAAGTAGAAGGCTAAATGAGGACACAATATACGGAAGAAACGTTGACATTGTTTCAAAATGAAACGATAAAACCTATTGGGAACACAGAGTAGAAAGAAATGCTCCTTTAGGTGATGTCAAGATGACACACGATTTGAAACAATTGTTACAAAATTAACCACCGAAGGCTCAATGTGTTCCGTAAGTTCACTGGCGAAAAATGTCTGATTGGTCGAGGCCTTGTGACTTCAATACCTCAAATCAAACATGGCTGCCATTCGGTGTTTATTTGATCAACAAAAGACCCTTTTTCAGGCCAATAAAACGGACGAATGTTGACTGCATAGTGCGTTTCCAGCCTGGTGCGTTTCTATGCCAGCGAGATTCTCTTTTAAGCCATGGCTACGAGGGAAATTTCTTTAAAAATTTCAAGGTCAACGCGAGTCTCGGTTGCTAATGTTCGAGTGGAAATTCGTTTGTGGAGCTTACCAGCTAATGGGTTACCATCTTGATTTCAATTCATGCGTTTATCTTTTTAAAAGTGGAACAAAAAAGATACCACTAAATTTCCAAATGGTTTCTCTTCCAACTAAATAGTTACACACTGTTTCCGCGGGGTCCCGCTTCTAACAGAAAATGTTAAGATTTTCGCATTTTTTTAAAAAATCAAGTTGTTAAAATTGCCATTCAAGCGGTCCATAGAGGAAAATTTATTAAGACCGAGGGGAAAATTAAGAAATGTATTTCAGTCGTTCAAAAATAAATTTTAAAGTGAATTTAGCAGTAATAATAACCAAATCATACTTAACATGTCATAGCACCTCATCTTGGGCACACTAGAAGGAAACCTTTTGTTCCATGCAAAGTGCCAATTGTTTGCTTTCCTCCAAATTATAAAAATAAACATAGATTAGGTTAACTCTGAATAGCCAAAACAACAATATTTGATTCAGAAGTCCAGCTTTCTAGCAGGGAGAATTTTACTGTAACAAAATTTTACTACAGCTGATAATACGCTTTCACCACATTGTAGTGGGTTAACGTGACAACAGAAATACTTAATCAGGAATTGATTTTATCTTCCAGCAATAAAACAGCAGGACGATATAAAATTAGGTATTTTCAAAGTTTAGAAAACTTGTTGAAGGTTATTCAGTGCCACCCTCCAAAACTTTTCACAAATTTCACGCTGGCCTACTAATTATTTCCAGTACAACAAATTATCTAACCTCTCTTTGCGGACTCTGGTTGCTACACAGCTGCTTCAATAATTTTAATCCCCTTGCATTAGATTTAACTTTTAGAAAAACCATAACTTCATATTTCCGTAATAATCATTCAAAATGAGCAAAAGCATACAAAGCTACATTTGAAAGGTCCATAATCCCATGTTGCAGTTTTCTGGATAAGACTTCACAGAAATAACTCCTGTTACCTTTCCATATGTAAAGAGGTCCCATGATTTATGAGTCAATTAGTCAATGAGTCATGAGTCAATGAGACTCACAGTCAATATAGCAATAATTTATTGATCAAGCCTAAGCCCTCATTTCAGTGATTAGGCCTAAGCACTCTCTGAAATTTTAGCTTTCATTTTTTGGGTTAGGGTAACTGCACTAACTCATTGACTCATAAATACTTAAAACTCATATGTAAAAAAATATTTCAACATGAGATGCAATGAATTTTTAGCAATTGCTGTAAATAATAGTAATCATTCCTACCACTTCAAAGGATGAATAAATTAAAGTTGAATGCAGTAAGTGTAAGAAGTAAAAAAAGTGGTCCAATTTATTTAAGCTATGATCAATTTCCGTCTTTGCTTTAGTCCCTGGATAGGGTTAAACAATGGTGGTGAAGTGAACAAACTACCCCAAGGGGGTACTGCTTATGATACTGAGACCAAACAGCTGGCAGAGTTGCCGCAGTACATTTAAGGCTATCAATCTGAAAAATGAATGGAACTGTAGAGAAATTTGGTAAGCGAGCAAGAAGCTTTTACTTATGAATTATAAAATGCCAGTCATTTGTCAATTTAGAACTGGTTCCCCTAAGGGGTCAGATTTCTTTAGCCTACATCCAGAAAACAAGGTTCTGTTACCTTTAAGGGTTGTTTAAAAAAAAAAAGACCCCTCCTCAGCAAACCGCTTCCTCATGTTTCGATTCTCATTGATTTAATGACTTTAACGATATTATGCAAATTTGTTCTACAAAAATACTCAAATACCATAAAAGTATTTTTAACCTAACTTTTTTGCAAAGTTTACTCCTTGAGCCACCAGCTTCAACTTTGATACTTTGTTCTAAAAGCCAAAGCCGTTGTATAGCAATGGTGGAGGTGATGATAAGTCACTTTGTATTGGTTCAATTGAAGAAAGAAAGTCAAAGTAATGATTGCACTTTAACCCTTTCACCCCTAAACCGGCCATACTTGGTATTTTACTCTGTCTAAAGCCAGAATATTTTGCTCTGTCTAACACCAGACCATTTTACTCGTCAATGGGGAACCCCATGGAGTCAACAGTCTTACAGTACTTCTCAACATAAAGAAAATGAATTCTGTGGACTTGAACATTCCCAAAAGGAAATGCCATATATTCCAAATATGGTTGTGTAAACTCTTCAAGATTTACCTGCTTCAGGAACATCAAATCAATGAATATTTTGAATATTTTTCCTGAACTCCTGCAAACTTTGTACACCTTTTAATGGTTTGCCCTTTAAAAGTAACATTCAGAAATAATGCAAATACAACTGAGGCTGTTTGCATTATCTACAAGACAAGACAACAATATCCTTTATTCAAACACAATCAATATTAAAGCAATAACACATGCTTGTGGGGTCATGTGCTAACTATAATAAAGATACACTACAGGAAATAAAAGCTTAAAACTAACTATGTGACAGACATAGGATATCTACACATAAGGGATAAGAAAAATAAATCACTTGCTATCCAAAATATCATATTGCAAATACACCAAAAGGTAACGGTTGATTGACAAGTTCCTTGTGCAAAATGGTAGAGCATGTTTGAAGTCCAGCAGGACCAAGATGAGAAGTTATGATAAAAACTCTAAACATATTTTTTACCAAAATTATTTTACTGCCATCAACCCCAATGAGACCTTATGCATGGGACACTGTTTCTAGCTGCAGCTCCAAATCACATAATATATTAATAAATTTTGCCATGTAAGAAAAGAACAAACATGTGGGGTGTAAGCAAAAAAGTCCAAGGCAATAAAGCTTCCTTTCAGCCTTTTCAGGAACAACTATCCACTGTCAACCATACTTGACTCAAAGCAGAATTTCCTTGATCCCACAACACATGACAGTCCCCTAAAACCAAAATTACATCATTAATGCTACCAGAAAACAATAGTAAAAAAAACCTCAATCTATAGATACCTATATACATCTGTACCTATACTTTTGCTCTTCCAAACATTATTTCAACTAACATGGATTTTGATTTTGATTTTAAACTCAAATTGATTGCAAATCCATAACTTGGTAACTACTTGAACGCAAGGATCGTTGAGTTGTGACTGCTAAAAAGTATAATAACTTAGACCTTCACCAGAAAAGGGAATATAAATGAGCTTAAAAGCAGCTATTTAAAATATTTGATACTAGGGTTACGTTCCCAATGAGACAATCACATTCAAAATCAAATTCATATCTGATCGAATCATTGATCATTCATGTAGAGGTGCCGATCGTAAGGTGTAACGCAGAAAAAAATAACCTTCACGTTGAACAATATTGCCATTTCCCTGCCACCTGGTACAAGCCAATTCACACATGAACGGAAACCTTAGGAATCCTCCTTTCTGCACATTACAGTAACTTTTTGTACCCGGTGGCAACAAACTTTCCACATTAAAAATTGCGCAAAAAACTCACCTGTTTCGCAGCTCTTTTCCCACGAAATAAAATTTTCCAGGAGCAAATTTTCCGAGGATGCTGGTTGGATTGGACTTTCAAACGACTTACACAACATAGACGTTCTCTAAGAATACATTCCACTTGAAACTGGCGTTAAAACTAGCCTTGATCGCTCTAAAAGAACGGAAACCAACAAGCTACCGATCCTCAAACGGCAGCCATTTTTCTGTTCTTCTCGGGAGTGCTTTTTTCACGAGAGCCAATGATAGTCCCGGAAAAGGGTCACGTGTCATATCGCGCGACTCATGCGCAGACATTTTTCGCCAGTGAATTCCATAAGCTGAGATGTCTCGTCGCACCTGCGCGCTCGCATATTGGAAATCAGAAAAATAGGGTCCTCTTTTGACAATGAACTGATGACCAGTTTGGTTCCAATTAGTACTATTAAATTCGATTGAATAAAAAGAAGGAACAATCTGCGTCTGCTCTTCATGAAGACAACGTTTAGAAATCAAGAGCCCCGAAGAACATGATATGAGCCGAAAACTTCGGAAATAAGGAAGAAACACACCAAAAAGCTACCATGTTCAGCTTATAGTACAATGCCAAACTTTGCTCAGAGGAATATCTAACGCTTGCAAAAACGAAAAAATGTCAAAATTTAGGAAACTTAAAAGACCCTAAAGGCCGGGACACACTAGGCGACAAGTCGCAGCGACAGGTCTCTGCGACAAGTTGCTCCATGTGTACTACTTGCAAAACAAGTCGCTGCGATACGACACCTGTTCGGTGCACATGCAGAGATCCCGTATGATAGGGAATGTGAACTAGTTTTCTAATTCAATATGGCTGACCATATGACGCTCTCTCATTGGTTCATTTACATTTTGTCGCAGCGACTTGTTGCCGGAAGTGTACACACGATGCGACAATGCTGCTTTCGTTAATTTTGTCGCTGCGATAAGTCGCACGAATTCAAACTGGTTTCGTATCGCAGCGACTTGTTTTGCAAGTAGTACACATGGAGCAACTTGTCGCAGAGACCTGTCGCTGCGACTTTTCGCCTAGTGTGTCCCGGCCTTTAGGGTCTTTTAAGTTTCCTAAATTTTGACATTTTTTCGTTTTTGCAAGCGTTAGATATTCCTCTGAGCAAAGTTTGGCATTGTACTATAAGCTGAACATGGTAGCTTTTTGGTGTGTTTCTTCCTTATTTCCGAAGTTTTCGGCTCATATCATGTTCTTCGGGGCTCTTGATTTCTAAACGTTGTCTTCATGAAGAGCAGACGCAGATTGTTCCTTCTTTTTATTCAATCGAATTTAATAGTACTAATTGGAACCAAACTGGTCATCAGTTCATTGTCAAAAGAGGACCCTATTTTTCTGATTTTTCTGATTTCCAATTTCGCGGCGACAAAATTCTGCCGCAGCGACAATGATTTTCATGAAATTAACCGTGTACAGAAGGCGAATTGTTGCAGCGACTTGTCCCCG
>NC_090880.1:2798273-2808273 GCF_036669935.1 Montipora foliosa
GAGAAGCCTTGTTTCTTTTAAGAAAACTAAAGAACGAAAGAAATAATGCCTCCACAAACTCTTTGTCTACACTTTCGTTCGTACAAATGCACGATGAGTTTGAAATATTACCTGTATCGGGCCTTATCCCCATATAGAACCTGGCGTCATCTCGTAGGAAGTCATGGGGTCTAGCTTCTTTTAGTACTGTTATTCAGCTCGCAGATATCACCGGTGATCATGAAATTGTAGCTTTTGCACTTCATATTATTTTGACATAGAAAGTGGCAGTCAAGAGGAGTTCTGACAGCAACCGTTTTTAAAATGTGATTCTTAAGAGCTCTGCCGGGCTTTAATAACTTGACCTCACACCGTTTGCTAGAAGCCATCATGAACAACCGTGGAATAAAGAGTATTGAAAAGATCGTCAAATATCCAAGGTTTTTGATCCATGTCTCCCTAATCACAGCAGTGTCCTATTTTAAAAAATAAAGTCAGGAAAATGACAGTATATTGCAAAATTTGAAAAAAAAAATCATAATAAAGGAAGAAAAGAAAAAGTCTCTGCAACCTGACAGGAATCTTTGAAGTCGCTTTAGTCGAAGAATCTTGTTAAAGAGTGCTAAGCTGTCGCAGTAAAATACGTCAATCAGCTTGATCTTGTATAACCAGAGCACGAAATAGGGCCTTTTATACCTGGATGTATGTGGTGAACAATTTATGTACTCACTGGACAGGAAGCAGCTGTCTGCAGAGCACGACTACATGTATTTCTTATTGCTTTGAAAAAGGTCAACAATTAAAAAATAGGCACTCATTGCGTAGGTGTGGTAGTGCAGAAACACAGCGCTTTATTCCGCAACTGTCACCTGAGCTGCCTTTTGTTTTCCTGTAGATTCAAGTTGTTATGCGTAAAATGCAGCTCTAATAGTACACGATATTGTTTTGGTACCGTATATCATTGTAATGCCAAGGTAGATGTCTTAGGTTAATAGCCCCATGCAAAGACATGTTATTACTAGAAAACCCAGAAAGATTGAAGAAAGTAAAAGGGAATGGAGAAACATTGGCTTCGAGGCTGACATGTTCATCATTTTTAAGATCCCTTGCAACTTCTTTATCACCTCAAGCCTCTGATAGCTTTCCAAGAAAATATTTTACTGAAGTTAAGCCCTGTCTGGCGGAGTTAGTAGGGAGTTTTTAGCAAAGACGACGGCTACAGCAACGAAAACGTCAGTCCAAAATATAACTTAGCGCTATCGCAAGTATTTCGCGATTAATCCGTCTTGTTCACATTGAATAATACAGGCGAACTATCCTGTTCCGGTACGAACGGTTTTAATTAAAGTCAAAACTGAAAATGAGTTTTTCATTGATATATGCTCACGTTGTCGTCAAAACCTAAAATTTGGTGATTTCGCGTTGTTGCTTTGTGGAGTACATACCTCTTACTAACCGAGTTCGAGGTCCTTACTGTAAGTTACGGACCGAGTTTTTTCCATCGCGCTTGGGCCATAAATCAACGGGAAAAAACGAGGATCCGTAACTTAGAGTACGGACCGAGAAAACGAGGTTAGTAAGATATTTATTATATCTCTGAGGTTAACCGGCGCGCGGGCAAGGAAACTAGTCAAAGTGAAGCGGAAGGTTCAACTGCCACAAAGAATGCCGTGCCAAAATCCCAAAAACTAAATCTCCTTGGCTGTTAAGTTTGAAATAGTTGCTTGCAAGATTCAAACAGTTTTCAGTACAAGTTTATGCAACAGAAATGACATGAAAAACTCGCTAGATGATGTTTTGTCGAAATTTTAAATTTAGCGGGCTGTACAGCAGGCCGTAATGTAGAATGCGGCCCGCTAATTTAGCCAATTACAGCGCGCTTACTATCTGAGAGATATAATAAGGCAAAGGAATGCACTGAAATTCGTGTTGCACGTGCAGGACGAGCATTTTTCCTTTTTCAACCAATAATATTCTTGCTTTGTGACGTTGCCGTAGCCGTACCCGTCGTCTTTGCTAAAACTCCCTAGTATTTGGTTGGGGGACCTCAAATTATATGACTTGCTATCAGAAAAATAGGACCGAAAATTCTACTTTAGGGCTCATAAAATGCGAGCTAAGCAAGATGCAGATTTTGTAAGCCTGCCTTACGCAAAACAAATATTGATGTACCAGTAAATAAATAGTGATATACAGTTTGTGGGAAGAGCAGTAGGAAGTTTTCAGGAAGTGTCGATCGACAAAATATTTTGCAATCAGCAATAAAATTTGCGACATGAAAACAACATAAATTTTGAACCTCGAATAAAAAAAGTTACCATAAGCGAAAAATATTTTGGGAGATTTTTGCCCCGTTCAATTTTTGTATTGTACTTTTGGCTGCGCAAGGAAATCGCAAAATCGAAAGTGCCGTCGATTTCAGCGGCCGCCATGATCAAGGTATTGAGCGTGTTTACTAAAAACTCGCGAAAAAAAGGATACATCTGTGTCAAAATGATGGCAATACACCGGGTTTTTGTTTTTTCTAGTTTGTTTTTTTTCTTTCAAGTGTTATAAATTTTGACAAAAAATGTGCAAATTCAACCGCCCAATTCTCGAGGTTGACCGATGTCTCTGCAAAGTCAAGAATTCACTCTCCTAGACAAGGTTATTTATCACCAGGTAATTCCATCGTTTTGGAAATACATGTAGCAGCTGCTTTATTATTCACCAGCGTCACAAATTCTTGCCGATTTTTTCAAGGAATATATATTGACATGCAAATAACTTATTTTGTGGTTGGACTTACTGAAGACAGGGAAATTTAATTATTAGCATCTGCGTAATTAATGTTAATTCCTTGAAGGCTTGATAAATACAATTACGATCACGAACAGCCTACTACGTACAAAATCCTATTATCTAATAAAAGCAGCATGAATGCGCAAAGTTTGTTTACTACGGCTTTTCATTCTCGTATCTTTCAATGCTTTCCGGTTTCGCGAATGTGTTTGAACTTTGTCAACACGAAGGAAGCGTGACTGTCATTGGACGACTGAGTCAATGCAGTCATGCCAGTAGACCGAGGGGAATAAAGAAATTTTTGCGGTTGACAAACTACGGTCCGCCACGGCATACTGTATAAGAAGGACTGGACTGGATTGGACTGGACTAGTAAAACGCGGACTAGTAAAACGCGGACTTGTAAAACACGGGTTAAACGAGGGTTAACTGATAGCCAATCATTTGTCCCCATTTTTACCAATGTTGACAGCTGAGCGAATTCCCACGCAATCATTGCTAAAATGGGGACATATGATTAGATATCATTTAACCCTCGTGGGAATACAGGATCTCACAGGAGATCTAAAAATAATTTAAGAGGGATTACGATGGGAATAGGACCAATAAGAGGGATTACCTCTCTTACCTTCATACTCTCTTGACTTTGTGTATTATGGACAGGGAGGATTACAATGTTTTTAAATCTTGCGAAAGTGATTGGAATAATTGAAAGAAAGGTGTTTGCTGATACCGTGATAAGAATTGTCCGTAAGGGCTGGATCGCACTAGCGCATTTTTATTTTTTATTTTTTGTTTTGCCTCGAAATAGTAAATCGCAAAGCTTGGACGAGTGCAACCGTAGTGTGAGAACCTAGTGTCGGAAGACTCTACAAAACTTAAAAGGAGCCGGTGTCTTGCTTCCTGGTCGGCCGATATTTTTTGTAAGAAGAAGCCTTTTTTTCCGAAAAATGAAGCTCAAGGCATTTAATTTTTTGTAGGCTGGTGCTACCCGTCCCTAAGATTGATTTTTGCTTTGATGCTCGGCCAGTCAATCGCTTCAACATCTACAAACCAGGCTTGAGAATGGAATGACTCTTTTATTTCAACTGTGACTCAATTTTGCTCTACTGAACCAAAATATATCCCATGGCTTTAATGTTTTTGCCCCCATTATCCGAAGACGAGTGATTTACAGCGCGTTCCCACATGTGTTGGAATCATCATGATACCCTCCGGTACCAAACCCAATTCTGGAGTCTGGGGTTGCGCAGTTTTTCTGGTTGTTTCTAATAATGCCGATTCTTGCTTTAGAGGAGCCTTTTGATGAGCCAGCGGCATTGAACCCTTCCATGTTACAGTTGGCCTGCAAGGACGCTTGAGAACCAATCAGCGTCTTCCATGTGTTGCGGCTCAGTGATGTGGAGCGGTATTTGCCGTCAGCTATCAGTGAATGCAGAGACTGGGCCTGCTTGTTGATGACCAGAAACTTGATTGGCTGACCAATGATCTTCATACCGAGGCAGATCTTGGAGAAAGACGTGTTCCAGTAGGTCGGTAGTTTGGTCTCTTCAAAGTCAAACCCAGTCTTTCCTCCTGGGAGGTTGTAGACGTTTTTGTTGCTCCACAAGGCCGAATCATAATGAAAGGTTTTCTGAAATAAAAACAAAAAACACAGAATTAGGTGCACGGGCACAACTGCAGAAAAAATCCCTGAGAACGAGGTTGGTATAAGTTGGCAAAGGAGTTGATTGCAGAAGATGTCGAAAATAAATCTCTAGGCGGTTAGCGAAGAGAACTTCGATTGTTGAGAAAACCTTGCGCTGTCGGATACCTTTTTGCCGTCAGTCTTCATCGCAAGCGTCCATCCTCCACCTCCGCATCCAAAGTTTCCCATGTGACAATAAACAGGAATCTTCTGCGACCCAAACATCAGTGGATATACTTGGCTTTTGGAGAACCTGTATCAAATAAAACCTCGTTGAAATGTTTCGGAAGCTACTACGAAAAGCTTCCCGCGTGCGTTAATCCCTGATGTCTACATTTTAAAATACGTATAAATTCAGTATTTTAATTAGCCGCTTACTTGTGTTTTTCATACAGCTCTTTGCACGAAGACGAAGAGAGAGGAACAGCAGGAACAGCTGTAGAAAGTATATAAAAAATGTCGTGATCAGAAATAACTTCATAAAGTCTTTTATTTTGGATAAGGAACATCTGAAAAAGCTGGTCGAGCGAAATTGGATGAATCGATATTAGATGGGATGCCAATCGCTAAAAGCGACCAGGAAAAGCTGCTCTAGACCGTCAAACGCGATGTTTTGTTCGCCTCTCGCCAATTTCTCATGTTTTTGTATTTCATCAATGAAACCATTGAAATGACGGATTGATTTTTAAAAATCAGCTTACCTAGTGAGGAATTGTTGACTACTGCAACGAGACTTTCTAGTTTATTTTGCAGCGTTTTAATAGCCTCGTTGGCTCCCGAATCCTGAAGCAAGTTACACATAAGATTGCAAAGCATGGCACGGTTGAACGGTTTGGCGCAAGATTTGTCGGATCTGTCTGCATTCACAGCCATCGAGAAAAGGACTGCAACGAAATAAACGACAAGACGTAAGCGCATTTTGTACCAGATAAGGAAGCTCTCCCTCTTAACCAAGATTCCAAAATTCCTTGATTCCCAAGTAATAGTGCGGTACTAAGCAAGTGTAAATTAAACAAGGAAATTAATAAGATTTTCCTATAGTTAAAAATACGACCGAAAATTTTCTTGTTAACAACCTCATCCAATCATTTTAATCCAAGTTTACTGTTTTTTTTTTTACTCGGCTCATTCCCTTTTGGCGTTAACGCCAAGTATCAGTCTGCAACATGTACTGTAGCAGTGTACAGATATAAGAGGCAATTTACTATAATTATTTTGTGTGACAATATAAATTAATAAGGCAAGTCATTGAGTTACTCGGGCTGTGAAAGGTGCTATAAAGGTACAATAAATGCATATGGATTTATTTGCCGCGATACAGCCCAAGGAATCTAATTAAGAGAATGAATATGGACATAAGCCTGGATGTGTTTTTCCGGCGGAGTAATTTGTTACGATTGATCACAGGTGACCTCGAGACCCGTATTCATGTATCATGAAGAGATCGCGTGGCGTATCCGCCTGTTCGGCATAACAAACCCCCATGTTAAAATATTCCAACAGTACGCCGTATGTTTTAGTTGATTTTTGCGTATTTGATCTATGAAATGTCCTGGATTTCAAATAGAGTTTGGAATTTTATCCCCAGTTTCACTTAAAACTCATTCATACTTTGTGCCAAAGTGCTTTGCTTTTCTGATTCAAGTACCAGTCTTCTCACCCTGCGAGCAGAGCCTCTCTAAAAACTCACCAGCGGGAGAGTTAAGAAAGGCTCTGCTGGCAGGGTGCAATCTTCTGGTAACGTACTTTTATTGACCTGTCCGCATAGTAATAAAGTAAGATCCATACATTTTCGGGCGGCATTTTGTTTACATTTTTTGCTTCATTAGCATAAGGCTAATGTTTTCTGATCAGTCAGCCAAGAATAAAAGTACTGAATATTGAAAGTACATTGCATAATGAGAAATCTCTGAAAATTTGAACGCGATACATAGGATACAAATCTCTAAAATGTTTGAGATCATTTGCGCTTTTGGGCTAAATTGCAGAATACCCGGCCCACCAAATGTCCTACTTAAAAAAGCTGCCACCGCGGTCCCGCAGTCGTGTTTAACAATTGCGCTTCCGCGTCCACTAAATGTCTTACTTAAAAAACTGCCACCGCAGTCCCGCAGTCGTGTTTAACAATGCTGTTTCCGCGTCCACTAAATGCCTTACTTAAAAAACTGCCACCGCAGTCCCGCAGTCGTGTTTAACAATGCTGCTTGTCCGCAGTGGCATGGGACAGAAAATTATATTCATAATTCAGTTCCTAAATCGGGTATTCTGCAATCACTCCTTAGCTTTCATTTTGCTGTTCCGTTAACTACGCTTTTCACGAGATCGTGTGAAGAAGAAAGAATTTGTTTACTGATTAAGCCTAAGCGCTCGTTTCAGTGATTGGGTCTAAGCACTCTTAGCTTTTATTTTGCGGTTCGGTTAACTACGCTTTTCATGAGATCGTGTGAAGAAGAAAGCGGTCGCTTACTGATTAAGCCTAAGCACGATCGTCTGAACAAGAAAGCAGTCGTTTACCGATTAAGCCTAAGCAATCGCTTCAGTGATTAGGCCTAAGCATTCTCGTAAAATTTTAGCTTTCATTTTCCGGTTCGGTTCACTACACTTTTCACGAGATCTAGACTTTCGAAAAGTCCTTCGTCGAGATACGCGCGGAACTTCGTCGACTTCGTCGCTCGCTCATTTACTTCGCGTACGAAAAATCACGATTCGCTCGCTAAAACATTTTCTCCTGGGATTATCGTGAGGTCGACTTGTGGCAAGTCTACCCGAGATCGTGTGAAGAAGAAAGCACTCGTTTACTGATTAAGCCTAAGCGCCCCTTTCAGTGATTAGACCTAAGCACTCTCGTAAAATTTTAGCTTTCACGTTGCGGTTCGGTTAACTACACTTTTCACGAGATCATCTTGCCCTTGAACAATTTTCATTCATCTACTACGGGACTGTGAACCGCGGGGGCAGTTCATTTTACTCCTTGCCTTTTAAAATTTTTATTTGGTGCATTATTTTTTACATCTCCTAAGAACATTTCAAATAAGTCACTGTCTCTGTTCCTGCAGCGCCACATAAACTCTCCTAATTAAATATGACGAAAAGTGGTGTTTTCGGACTCCAAAAGGAGGCATTTTAACCTTCGCGTGCCGCCAGTGTCCTTCTATTCTGTTCGTGCTATCACCATCTTTGTTTAACATTTTGCATTCAACGACTACGGGACTGCGGACCGCGGTGGCAGTTCACTTTAATATTTTGCATTCAACGACTACGGGACTGCGGACCGCGGTGGCAGTTCACTTTCACATTTTGCATTCAACGACTGCGGGACTGTGGACCGCGGTGGCAGTTCACTTTCCCATTTTGCATTCAACAACTACGGGACTGTGGACCGCGGTGGCAGTTCACTTTAACATTTTGCATTCAACGACTACGGGACTGCGGACCGCGGTGGCAGTTCACTTTAACATTTTGCATTCAACGACTGTGGGACTGTGGACCGCGGTGGCAGTTCACTTTAACATTTTGCATTCAACGACTACGGGACTGCGGACCGCGATGGCAGTTCATTTCACTGCGTACCCTTTAACACTCTTCTTTTCATTCATTTTGCCAGCTTTTTTAAGTAGGACATTTGGTGGGCCGGGTATTCTGCAATTGCTCCCGCTTTTATCCTCCAAGAATTTATCAGTTTGGATGACAAAAAACTGGATCGTCATTATCACAGGCAAAATTAAGTCAATTTGTAAATAGAATGACACCTTCTGTGAGCAAACTCGTGTGTTAATAAAACAAAGTGTACAATGACGACCAAATGTTTGGCATGACCCTTGACCTAATTTGCATAAAATCGAATTTCCGGTTTGCTGCGACACTTTTAAACTTGGCAGGCCCCAGATCGATTCGATAATGAGAGCCGATAGAGACAAGGTCCTGTGTCTGTGTTAACTCTGACTACTCCAAACTGTGAATCCAATTCTGGGAGTGGTCAGGCGCAGAAGACACTGAGTTTGAGACCAGAGGTGTTACACTTGCTGGTTCCTCATGAGCCAATCGTCTACGTAATAGTGAATTTGTAGGCCCAGGGATCGAGCATGGGCCATCATGACATCCACTACCCGAGTGAAAACTCTTGGGCTCACTGACAAACTTAACGGCAGAACATGAAACTGGAAAACTTTGCCCTGGTAACAGAAACGAAGAAAGTTCCTCGATGATGGGTGGATCGGAACAAGAAGGTAAGCATCTGTCAGATCCACTTAGATTACCCAATCTCCCTTCTGAATGGAAAGCCGAAGATTGGCAGGCGTCTCCAAGTAAACGTTCTCCTTCGCCAAGTGATAGCTCAATGACCGAAGGTCGATGACCAACCGAAGCTTCCCATTTTTTGGGGGGATAACAAAGTGCTGGCTGTAAAAACCCTGGACAAAACTGGTTCGCCACCCTCTGGATGGCCCCCTTCTCCAAAATTGAAAGACTCTGGGACCTTAGATGCTCTTTCATGCTTCTGGCCTCTGACAGAGAAAAGGGCACCGGATTGGACGTGAATATAGGCTGAGTGTCGAAACTGATACGAAGGCCATGTTGTAGAAGGTGCAAAACATGTTGATCCCTTGTTATAGACTCCCAGGAGTCCAGAAAAAGGGACAGACAACTGTGCCCCGGAGCTGTGGACAGTGGCAGGTCTAAAGAAAGTTGAAGTGCAAGACAGGGAGAGGCCACCGCCCTGTCCATTCAGACGTTTTTTGGGTCTGTTCTAGGCTTGTTGGTATGACCCCCTGGGGCTACCTTGGGTGGAAGAGGCTGGAAGAGGTTAGCGAGAACCATGGGGAATAGTTCTTTTTGCACCTACAGCGGCCATTTTGATTTCTATTGTTTCGAAAGACATTATGGGATACTCAGGGGGCAAATTAATATTTATTTGCCCTCTGGGCATCCCATAATAGCTATTTGAAACAATAGAAATCAAAGTGGCCGCCATATCTGCAAAAAGGTCTACGGCAGGCTGAACCTTAGCCCGTGAGGCATGACCCCGTTGGGGAGCTGAGGTGGAGGAGGTTGAGGCCCTCCTAAACATTCGGGCTTACGTCTCTTGAGCTCTGCCAACTCCTTAGCCGATGTAACCTGACCCGCAAACAAGGCGCTGTGATAGAGGTGATATAGCTGTTGGTATTTTCCTTGATCTCTCAAAAGCATTCGATACAGTTTATCATAATCAAGAGATTATGACATAATATTTTATTTGACAAAATTGAACACTCTGGTATACGTGGACTGGCCTTAAAATGGGTAAAAAGCTATTTCTCTAACAGATTACAATTTGTAGATTTCAACGGTCATGTTTTTTCTCGCTTTAATATATCCTGTGGGGTTCCTCAGGGCTCTATTCTAAGGCCTTTATTTTTTCTTCTTTACATGAATGATATAGTCAATGCATCACGGCACTACAACTGATTTTATTCGCGGACGATACCAACCTTTTTGTCTCGTAAAGATCCTGAATATTTGGTTAATCAGCTGAATATCGAGTTAAGTTGTCAGTATGGTTTAGGGTTAGTAAGCTTT
>NC_090880.1:2813273-2815773 GCF_036669935.1 Montipora foliosa
CATTTTAGGTTTGCTATCAATGCAAAAAAACTACCACAATAATCATGGAACAACTGTGGCCAAGTTCTTTCTGATGACAGACTGGTATCCCTGTTATATAAAGATATGGTACAACCACCCTGTTCATCACACACTTGTTTCAATACATCTACGGTAACAAACAACTGGTTGGCTCATGATCAGATGGATGAGTATCATACTATGGAGTGGGACAATAAAGGCTCCACTCCACTGCCTGGATCAACTCTCATGATACATGTATTTACAACTAAGGTGAAAGTGCTGTCTTTGCACTCACAACTGCAAATGGGCACACTTCCAATTATTTTTCACAAATCAGGATGACAACATAAACCGAACAAGACCAATCTCAGAACCCTTATTCATAAAGTTCCGCGGGATTTTTAGACACCCACATATCACAGTGCCGCTCAAAGATAACAGAACCATCTAACATTTTTGCACCATGTCAAATGCAAAAAATAAATTAATGTTTTCATGTGTAAATTTTCCAAAGTAAATTAGTGCACACTTAGTGTAAAATGGTAATCTTTGAGTGGTACTGTATTCACCAAAAGTAAGGAACAGAGTTGCCAGTGTTGTGTGGTTTGGCCTTGTAAAAGGCACATTGTAAACTAAAGCTTTGCTGTGCTGACTGTAACCCTCATCACCCTGGGTGGTGAAACTCAACTAACAGTAACTTCTTACGAGGTATAACATGCTGACAAGTTTGCTTACAATGCTTTAACCATCTTGCATGTGCGGCAACAGTATACTTACATTCACATCACAGTATTTAGAACAATCTTTGCTAGTTGTTTCCTAAAACACAAACAAAAATTAATGTGGCCTGAGACGGCTTCGATTCAGGGCAACATTCACTTATCAAAGGCTTGACCTTGACTGAAAATAGATGGAATGTCAGACATTTCACTAACATCCAGTTTGCATTGTGCAGTTAATCAGAAAAGAAGTTCAATAAAATATTCCATAAAAAACATAGAAGTCACATTTACAACTTTGCAAAGTCATGAAGGGCTTCACCAACAACTTAAGTAAATTGATTGACATGTATTACTCTAACTGTTTTCCTATGCTTAATAGGTAAAAGAGAACTGTTGCAACTGCTTCCATGGAAATCCCACATTCAAACCATCACAGTGGACTATGAAAAGGTAATTAAATATTTGCTAACATTCTAAAACTTATAATTATTGCTATAATTAAAGAGATGGATAAATTTGGTTTCCCCATCTAGTAGCACAAGTGCTGGAAAAGATCCTAAAGCCGGTGACACATTTGTTGATTAACAAATGTTGAACAGTGGGTCATGCTATATGATGAATGTTGAAATATGCCATTCAACAGGTTGAACATTGTTGAACGATGTTGAACAAAAATAGAAACCAGCTCCATTCCATTCAACATGTCCATGCAAAATTGTTCACCATTTCTTGAGCAAAAAATGTTGCAGGGTGTTGAACCATTTGTCATCGGCTTAAAAGGAACTAGAGTGGAAAAGAGTATATAGGATGAAAACAGACAACAGCAAAATTTCAAACTAGCTGGTGTGAGGAATTTCCCTGGCTTGTACTCGATTCAAAAAGTGGTCTCATGAAAAAACCTGCTGTAAGTGGTATGGCATTTCAGACTCACGTACAAATGTAGTCCTCTTTGTAAGTTGTCTCATTTAAGAGATACATGTATGATTGTTGTTGATTGAAACAACAACTCATGATCAAAAGCACTGTATTCAAACTTGCTTTTATTTGGTTAATTTTTAATCTGGGATTAGCGTTAATTGGCTTTTGAACAACCAGGCCCTGGACATTAGTGAAACAAATCGTGAAACATGTTGGAACGTTAGCGGACTGCCCCAGGTTGCTCAAAGCATGGTTAAGACGAATAAGAATTAAAATATACCATGGAAACCTATAGGTTTTGATATCTCTAAACCAAGGGTCAGCACTAACCAGGCTTTGAAAAACCAGACCCTGGACTTCAGCGATAAGATTCGATACATGCACAACTGCATGTGGAATCCAACCTTCCAAAATTCAAGAAATACATGTAGAATGTGAGTGGTTGGTAAGTGACAAAGGCAGGTGTGGAATGTGATGTTTAAAAACTCTCAAAAAGTTAAAGTGATTATTTAATATAGGTAATCACATGAGGCCGAGTACTATTAAGGATTAATTGTACGAGTGTTTTCGCGAAGCGATGAGGGCAATTTGGAAAATTTCCAAAACACAAGTGCAATTAATCCTTAATAGTACGAGGTGTGCAGTCTATTTTTATCTGGGAAGCCTGTTTAGCGCAACGGCAAATCAGTTGCTATGCAACGGATTAACCAATCATTGACAGGTAATCAAGCCCCCTGTTGATTACCAAAAATGCCCTCGATTAAGAGAAAATGCCCTCTGTCTCAGTCAATCAGCGCTCAATAATTTTGCCCTTTATTGATAAACATGGAAAGTACTAACAAGTAACTGCTTATTAA
>NC_090880.1:2828273-2850773 GCF_036669935.1 Montipora foliosa
GGAACGAAATAAACGCTGAGACTTAAGCGCATTTTGTACCAGATAAATGGGAAGCTCGCCCTCTTAACGAAGATTCCAAAATTCCTTGATTCCCAAGTAGTAGTGCGGTACTAACTTAAATAAGGAAATTAATAAGATCTTCCTATTGTAAGAAATACGCCCGAAAATGTTCTTGTTAACAACTTCATCCAATCAGTCTAATCCAAGTTTACTGTTTTTCCTTTTACTCGGCTCATTCCGTTTTGGCGTTATCGCCAAGTGTCAGTGTACAACATGTACAGTAGCAGTGTACAGATAAAAGAGGCAATTTACTATAATTTTGTGTGAAAATAAGAAGGCAAGTTATTGGATTACCCGGGCTGTAAAAGGTACAATGAAGGTACAATTCTGAACTTGGGGATTGAACATAAACAAAGCCAACATTGACCATGCAGTGCATCATTTCAATGGCCTGAGGAGTACCAAGATGTTTCATTTTGTATAAATCCATTTCAATATCACCGCTTACGAGAGTGACAGTAACGATAGTGCCATTTTACCCCTTTGCGACCCCTGTACCCACGGCGACCAGGCGGACCGGGTTCTCCAGTTGTTGTTCTAGAAGCCGTGTCATTATATTTTTTCATGTTTCTTTAATACTTTTTAATCAACTCTTTGGGTTCATCGTAATAAAAAAGGAATAATTTCCAGCAGTAACGCGGTTTGCTGAACAGCTCGTGGTCAACACCCAGCTCCTCAAAAATTAGTTTGTTTTATCTCGGTTGGTTTTTGACACCTTGTGAGTCACTATGTATGTGCAAAACAGACAACGCTGCAGGTGTCGCCCGTTAATAAAATTATTCATTGACGATAGTATCTTGGTTACTTTCACAAAGCAGATCTTCAAAGACAACAATTTTTTGCTTGTTCACTGGAAGCTCTTCAGGGGGAAGAGATTTGTCCCCGTAAGCATCAATGATATCAGTGCATGTATAAAAAGCAATAAATTCATTGGTTTTGTGGGCAGGCGCGTGGTTAACATAGTCAAGAAATAGAAAGGGAAATTACAAATGATCTCAATTTTTGATTTTTAATGCACGCTTATGCACCCTGAAAGCGTGCTATTTTTAAATGTTCGAAAATTGATATAATTTTTATCCCCTTCCTTTCACTTTTTCTCTTCCTTTACCATCTTGTGATAGTCTGTTTCTATTGCAACAAAATATGTACGATTCTGCAATGGTTTACAAATTGTTAAAAATATTTAAAATACAAAAAAATAAAGCTCCAATGAACGGATTTGGAAAAGCCTTGTTCTTTTAAAAAAAACTAAAGAACGAAAGAAATAATGCCTCCACAAACTATTTGTCTACACTTTCGTTCGTACAAATTAACGATGAGTTTGAAATGTTACCTGTATCGCGCCTTATCCCTATATAGAACCTGGCGTCATCTGGTAGGAAGTCATGGGGTCTAGCTTCTTTAGTACTGTTATTCAGCTCGCAGATATCGCCGGTGATCATGAAATTGTAGTTTTTGCACTTCATATTTATTTTGACATAGAAAGTAGCAGTCAAGAGGAGTTCTGACAGCAACTGTTTTTAAAATGTGATTCTTAAGAGCTCTGCCTGACTTTGATAACTTGACCTCACACTGTTTGCTAGAAACCATCATGAACAACCGTGAAATAAAGAATATTGAAAAGATCGTCAAATATCCAAGCTTCTGATCCATGTTCTCCCTAATCACAGCGGTGTCCTATTATAAAAAATAAAGTCAGGAAAGTGACATTATATTGTAAAATTTGAAAAAAATATATAATAATAAAGGAAGAAAGGAAGAAGTGCCAACCTGACAAAAATCTTTGAAGTCACTTTAGTCGAAGAATCTTGTTAAAGAGAGCTAAGCTGTCGCAGTAAAATCCGTCAATCAGCTTGATCTTGTAATAACTAGAGCACGAAATAGGGCCTGTTATACCTCTGGACAGGAAGCAGCTGTCGGCAGAGCACGACTACAGGTATTTCTTAATTGCTTTTAAAAAGGTCAACAATTTAAAAAGTAGCCACTCATTGCCAACGTGTGGTCAGTGCAGTAAGACAGCGCTTTATTCCACAACTGTCAACTGAGCTGCGTTTTGTTTCCCTGGAGATTCAAGTTGCCTATGCGTAATATGTAGCTCTAATAGTACACGATATTGTTTTGGTACCGTATATCATTGTAGTGCCAAGGTAGACGTCTTAGGCAGGGGTCGCACTAATGCTTTTGGTGTTTCCATTGGACATAAAATCTGTCATCGCGTGCCTGAGAGAAGTGCGACCCTTTTGTCGCGACCAGACATATAACTATGTTCGAAGGACCTAAAGGTCAAAAAAGCCGATGTCCTGCCTCGAAGCAGGTCATATCTTTTCTAATGGCCTTAAAATAGCATTTTTATGTTTTTCTTCGGCCACAATGTCAATCAAATCTGAAATACCGGCAAAAATCGAATTTTCTCAATTCTTCAAAGATAACACATGTGCACAGCTAGCTACAGTGGAACCTCGATTTAACGAAGTCGCTGGGGACCGGCCAAATTTGTTCGTTAAGGACGTTCGCGCCAAAATCTTCCTACGGTGAGATTTTCTTCATTTTTCGCCTAGAGTTAGGTCATAAAGTACTTACTCCAAAAATGAAAAAAAAGAAAAGGGGTTCACCGACTTTTTTTCGCAGAAAATGGCAGTGGAAAAATGCCTTAATTTCGAGAAATCGGTCATAATAGCGAGATGTAGCCTCATCTGCTCATTCATAGAAAATCATAAAAATAAACTGTTGGAGTGAAAGTTTCCGTGCATAGGTTTTTAGGAGTGAGATTTTTAGATAGTTGTATGCCGCTAGGGATGTGGTGAACAGTAGAGTTCATCCTGGACGAGCGTTTTCGTAAGCTGTATCCGTTGCAACCACTACCGGAATTCGATGGCACGAGGAAAGAAAATGTTAAAAAAAGATAACTTCTTCCTGTGAGAATTTTTTCATTTCATCATATTTTGTAGATAGTAAGTAAAGTAAGTGATTCATGATTAAAAAAATAGGGGTCACCGATGATCTGAACGAGTAAAATCGATGTGATTTTGCAAAGCTCTTGGAAAAGTTCGTTTGTCACGCTTCTGCGTGACCTGTCGGGCAAGGACTGGAACCCAAGAGAGGATCGATCGTTGAAGAGATGAAAGGTTTTTACCGAAAAAAAAAAACCTTTCTCGAGCATAGCAACGAAGTTTTAAGCAGGGGTCATCTTCATTTGGTTGGTGTTTTGTATAATACCTCTCCATTGCCGTCATGCTCATCCTCTGGAGTGTGTTTTTTTTGTGAAATTCAATCGCTGATTGTTTCCACGCAGGTCCGCACTATTCAAGCGGACGAGGACGAAAATACTGCTCAATTTTCACGAAAGTAAAGGAAAAGAACTTTAAAAACATGCATTGACTTTGAACTTAAGTTCGTAGGGTAATAAAAACATTAAAAAGAAATAGCCCCATTAAATTTACGCAACGGTTCGTCCTCGAGTTTTCCAAACTTTCAGCCACTAGTCTACTCGATCAGCTACCTTTTCCAGAGCTTTTCCATCCTCCCGCTCACTTCTCTTTGAAGTTTCATGATGATTCCGAAATAAATGTGCCATTCTTTTGCCGGCCTGAAATTTTTTCCTCAGCGTTTTTGTCGCCATGGTATTTTAACTGATGCTTGAAAAATTTGTATGAAAGTCAAGTAGACTAGTGCACGACTGATAAAACCTCGCGAATATCAGTCGTGCAGTAGTCTACTTGACTTTCATAAATATTTTTAATCAATTTTGACTGATCACGATCTTCTCTGATCCAACGCTGTGCAAGACTTATCGTCCACGGTTTTTGCAAAGGTTTTAAAACCTTCACTAATGCTTGAAGTAACGCGTGACATATTACAGTCGCGTTACCTGCGTTGCGCACAAACAATTAGCGCGAACATCCTTAAATCGAGGTTTCGTTATATCGAAAACCTCGATGTAAAAAGCTCTTTTCGTGCGTGAAATATTAAGAGTTGACAGTCCGGTTTCAAATATCATTTATGTCCCACACGAACGACCTCCAACACTCCCGTGGCGTAAATGTCGTGACATATTTGTGGGGCAACATGTGACGCGACATAAAAAAAATAAGGCCACAGTGCGACCCCTGCCTTAGGTAAATAGCCCCCTAAGAAGACATTTGGTTACTAGTAAACCCAGAAAGATTGAAGAAAGTAAAAGGAAATGGAGAAACATTGGCTTCGAGGCTGACATGTTAATCATTTTCAAGATCCCTTGCAACTTCTTTATCGCCACAAGCCTCTGATAGTTTTCCAAGAAAATATTTCACTGAAGTTAAGCCCTGTCCGGCGCAGTTAGTATTTGGTTGGGGGACCTCCAAATATACGACTTGCTGTCAGAAACAAAGGACCGGAAATACTATTTTAGCGCTCAAAAAATGCGAACTAAGCGAGATGCAGATTTTGTTAGCCTGCCTAAAAGTAAGTAAATAGTGATATACAGTTTGTGCGAATAGCAGTAGGAAGTTTTCAGGAAGTGTCGATCGACAATAAAATATTTTGCCATCAGCACTAAAATTTGTGACATGAAAACAACATAAATTTTGAACCTCGAATATAAAAAGTTAACATCAGCGAAAAACATTTTTGCTCCGTTCAATTTTTGAAGGAAATCGCAAAATCGAAAGTGCCGTCGATTTCAGCGGTGTAGTGTAGCCCTTAAGAAAAAAAAACTGTGCAGATGCGTCGTTTTCCTCAGTCGGCACTTAACGCGTTCGGGAGGTGGGTTAGTGCACATAGCTGGTTCGAGCATGCGCACCCATGCGACTCTTCATTACACGGTTATCTAATTTCATCGTTTTCTGATGACCTTTCCAATGCTATCAACATCTACTTCCCGACAAAAAGTGTCAGGCTTCACCCTACCGATAAACCCCGGATGTCTGCTGAGATTAAATCTCTCATACTCCAACGACAACGTGCTTACCATTCTGGGCCTACCGAAAAATGGCGACATCTTAGAAACAAAGTTCGGGAAGTCATCTGCAAACGCAAAAAGGCGTTTTATCCCCGCAAGGTGCAAAACGTAAAGGGTACTGACCCGAGGAACTGGTGGGGCTTGGAGAACAATTGTGCTATCCAGACGAGAACGGCAACATTATATCTGGTAAGACCCTCGCCACTCGTCCGAACAACGTTTTCATATCAGTAACTTCGGATCTTTAACCTCTTGACACCTCGAATTTCCCAGCCTTTTTACCATAGCTTGAACAACCACCTACCATATCTACTACAGCGGTTCGTGAAAAGCTTCCGGTGCTTTAAAGGTACCTAGACCAAGCACCCGATGGAGTCCCAGCCCGTCTCCTAAAAGAGTTTTCACCTGAGCTGGCTGAGCCGGTTACTAGCATTTTTAACCGCTCACTGTCATCGGGGATATTCCCGACACAATGAAAGGACGCTAACATCACTCCTGTTCCCAAGGCCACGCCCATAACTGGGGACGGGAATTTAAGACCTATCGCCCTGACGCCGGTGCCTTCTAAAGTGCTACAGGATTTCGTTTTTGAGTGGCTGTTAGAAGATGAGAGACATCTCATCGACCTCCAGCAATTTGGCAGTCTCAAAGTAACCTCTACCGCCTATTGTCTTTTGGACATGGTACACAACTGGCTCTCGCCCATTGACCACCCTGGTAAGTTCCTGAGAGTGTCCTTCCTAGATCTCAGCAAGGTGTTCGATCACATTGACCGTACCGTCAGTTATCATTGGAATGTCGTTATTATTGTCAATGGTATTAGGTGAGCGTGGCCCTACGGGAGTAATGTATTGTTGTTAAATTATAAAAGCTAGGGCAATTTATTCAAGTAGGATGTGTAGTGTAACCGTGTGCTAGATCTAATAAGTGTTTTAAAGGAGAACTGAAGAGAAAAATGGAATTTTTTTTCCTTCGCCAAATTTGTAGTGCCTGACTTAGTTAAAGAAAATATACGAGTATTTGAGGGGTTTCTTACATTTTTTCGTCTTTATAAGGCCAGAAAGACCCTATTGATTACTCGATGGAAGTCCGCCATTTTGCCTGTACTATAGCGGGCTTGGGCGCTAAGCGTGACGTCATTGCGCTCACTTGCTTGAAAGCGGGAAACTTGAAAAATGGCTCAGTGTGTTATTGTGGGCTGTTCTAATAGAACTGTCAGACACCAAAGGAGTTAAGTTTTTCGGAGAAGTGAACCGAAGAGTTGTTTTTGCGAGCAACTGGGACACGTCATTCAGTGAATGGCAATCGTGCTTCAAGCTGGGTTTTGTAAACTCGGCAACGATCACAAAGATGTTTAACTTTGAAAATTCACGATACTACGAACAGAGTAATGTGTTTACATACGATGGCAGTTTGTAGCACTTCTCTTTGCAAACACATGCACGGTCGAAATGCTAGAATCTTGCTTTACGCAACGAATAGCTTGATCTGCCGGCACATCTAACTTAAATAGATATTAAGCTATAAGTAGATCATTTAGCTAAGAGCTATGAGCATCACTAGATGTCTGTAAGCTAAAGTTTGTCAAATTGAATCGAAATGACAGACAAAACAACACAGTAAAAAACCGCCATTTTGGAAATGAGTTAAACCAACTCTTTCTTTGAGTAAACTAATAATTTTACTCTGTTTTTTGAGTATAATTACTCAAGAAATGAGTAACATGTTGAACTCAAACCAATGAGTAGAATGTACTCCTGATTTTGAGTTGATTCCACAGAGACTATTCTGTACTCTTATGACTGAGTAAAAAGTACTCAGGTGTCACTGAATCATATAGACTGCCTTTACTCCTACTCTTGAGTAGAACGGCATTACTTCAACACGAAGTTATGTTAAAGGAAGAGGAACCCTAGCTCCCTGTGGTTAATTTGAAAGTTTGCAGTGAGTGGATGCTTGACACTAAAGACCAACTAAATGTTCCTGGCCTGAAAATAATCATTGCTTTGCAAAGAAACTCTGTTGCTATTTACTTATTTATAATTTGTCAGGTTTGTGATTCCTGAAAAAGGAGCCGGCAATGTTTTCATCGAGAATCTCTGAATGCAGGAAATAACTACCAAATTATAAATACTTAATCAAAAAAATATATAGATCAGAGCAGGAATACAGGAAACTCCTGATCAGTTCCCTACCCATATGCACTAAATAGGTTTGAAACGCTGTCATTTTAGTAATATTAGATATTAATTCATGCTCAACGGCAAAAGGCGAAGCTGATGGTGTCACGTGACCAAAATCCTGTGGTCTTTCAGGACTTCAGTGGTAAGTGGTATAGGTTGTCAATAATATTTTTCACCCGTCTGTGATGACTTAGTTTGATTTTTTAACTGAAATAATATGTTTTAGGCAATAAAAATGGAGCAATTTCCCTTGATGAAAAACAACCTCGTCGTAGCTTCGCGTTAAAATTCAAAACCCAGGTTCCCTGAGACTGCAAACGTCTGACCGCAAACTGCAGTTTGTAGTTTCCAATTAAAAAAGACCTTTAAAGGCGAGTGTTATTTTTAGTGAAACTGATGTAATGCAGGGATTTCGTTTTTTTTCACGGCAAAGTAGATGCAAAGGTCTCTGTTGTCCTAAATATTTTTGTCGATGTTTATTTGTTATTGTAAACAGTCTACTCTGTATTTCAAGACAACATAAGTATTGTTGGCATAGCAACCAAATCCCTTGCAGATTCCAAGTGGGTGAAAATCTTCCATTTGTGACTGCTTTACAAAACACACTTCATTTTGTCGCTCAATCTCATAGGCATTCAGATGTTCTACATATTCAGTAACTCGTAAAGTATTGTACTGGAACAACAATTCACTCCCATTCAAAATGAGAACCAGATTTATCTCGCCAAGCACTGGAATGCCATGATGTAACCCTGCAACAATGACATAATCTCTACAGTACTTTGTTCCAAAGACTTTGGCCCAAGAGGCTCTAGAAGAGAAAATAATAACAAATTATTAATTGATTTATATATATATATATAGCTCGCTAGCTCGCTCACTAGCTCGCTAGTTTGAGCACTTTGGCATGGCTTAGATGTACCACATGTGTGGGACATTTGGGGTGGCTTTATAAGCCTAACCTCCATCCCAGACATCAGCACTGCAGTGATGAGGCCCAGAAGGCCGAAACAGTACTGTCTGCAGTTAGTTATATATATATATGTATATATACGTATATATTTGTATATACATATATGTATATATATATATATATATATATATATAACTAACTGCAGACAGTACTGTTTCGGCCTTCTGGGCCTCATCAGTGCAGTGCTGATGTCTGGGATGGAGGTTAAGCTTATAAAGCCACCCCAAATGTCCCACACATGTGGTACATCTAAGCCATGCCAGAGTGCTCAAACTAGCGAGCTAGTGAGCATGCGCAATTGCTAGCGGCAATGACTCATCCCAGTAGAGTGCTCAATTTGGACATGAAAGCAAAAGCTTTGTAATGCCAAAGAGCTATATCTAACTGCAGACAGTACTGTTTCGGCCTTCTGGGCCTCATCAGTGCAGTGCTGATGTCTGGGATGGAGGTTAAGCTTATAAAGCCACCCCAAATGTCCCACACATGTGGTACATCTAAGCCATGCCAGAGTGCTCAAACTAGCGAGCTAGTGAGCATGCGCAATTGCTAGCGGCAATGACTCATCCCAGTAGAGTGCTCAATTTGGACATGAAAGCAAAAGCTTTGTAATGCCAAAGAGCTATATATATATATATATATATATATATAAGTTGGTGTTTGCCTGTGAATCGTTAGTCGATCCTTAGGTTTAAGGCTATGAACGGGTTTAGGCTTTCCCATCCCACCCGTGTAAGAATCCCGGGATACTCACGATAGGCCAATTCACCGTCTCGATAGCTGCGTTGCCAGCGTGGTTGTCCTGATGGTGTAGTGGTCATCACACCCTACCGGTATTCAGGGGGACGTGGGTTCAAATCCCGCTCAGGGCAATTCTTCATGTTTTTCATTCGCTATAATTAATCAGTTGATTAACGGGATGGGTTTCATTTCTTCATTCTACGGTATATATATATATATATATATATATATGCTTATATAACCAAAAAAGTGGAAGGAAATCCTCATCTACTCTAAAGTGCTCAATAGCAGAGCTAGAGCTATGAATAATTATACTCCAAGAGCTAGGTTATTTGAACATTGACTGCAACTCTGGGTTTCATGCTTCTTGTGAAGCAATCATCAGGCAACAACCAGAAATAATGGTTACAATCACCGTATTTCGTGTAACCGTTATTTCTGGCAGTTGCCTGATGATTACTTCGCAAGAAGCGTGAAACTCAGAGTTGCAGTAAAAGTTCAAATATATACATTATATATATATATATATATATATATATACACGTACATATAATTCAATAAAAGAAAATAGTTAGGCTTATTGTTGAGCCCAAATGCACAAAACCAATGAAAAAGGGTGAAGCTGCCCTTGGAGGTTAACAGTCTAACTAGCTTTATTCAGTAAGGATGACATTTATATTGTAATATTTATGTGCTTAAATTGTATATCCCACTTAAGTAACTATATAAAAATTATATTGAGTAGTCTAAACTGATAATGTTCCAAAGTGCTCTGCAAGTGCACTGCACAGTCTGCACTTAGCTTGTTATTGCAGAGCAAAATAAGCGCACCTTCATAAAGACATTAACGATACTCACATTGTCAAAGTACAATCATCACTTATTTCTGGATACATCTCTTGCAATTCTTCCTTATAGCCACTGTCATGAACAGTTGTCTTTGTTCCTTAAGTAAGATAATCAAAGAGAATATGGAAATTAATATCATTGGAATTTTAATTCAGTAAGTAAATTACTTAAGTTTCTTTGTAATACCATTCAAAATACTTAATATGGATGCCTGTCTTTTATATAACTTTTACTTGAGCATAACCATTGTTAATAGCAGAAAGGGGGGAGGCTGGGTGTTTCTCTCAATTTTGTAAACTGAATGCACACTGGTTGAATTATTGTTTTTATTGTTAGCTCAAAACATTTGCATTTCCAGGCAGATGATTGATCACAACCAATAATGCAATGTAATTGATCTATGCTGATATTCTAGAACTTTTTTTTTTCAGTGTAACAAATAATAGACTCATTTATTAAATATTCTGTACCTGGTCCGACTTCCAAAGACATTAGCAAGAAGTTTCCTGCCGAGGACTGTAGCAAGTACGCTTGCAAAGCCTGCTGGCACTTGGCCAAAGAATAAGTAATATTCTTAAAATTGTTGCTTTTGTCAGCTAGCCTCTTGAAGTAGTGATGCTTTGCTTCAAATCGCATCGCCCAGTTTCTCACCAGTGGCCCTCTCCTACAAATTAACACCAACAAATATGAAGTTCAACCTTTACTAATTAAATGACTTCAAAATATAAGTAACAATGTTCTGTTTTAGTATAGATCATATTTCTCTCCCTAAGAATTTTTCTTTAGTGGACATTGGATAACCTCACCCTTGAAAAGTTTATTCTAGAAGTACCTAGCAATTTGTGTTGGGTAGTGGGCCATGTTGTGGTGCTTTGGAAGGTGTCGTCTCTCATGAAGTTCTTTGAATCCCTCAAGATACTCTTCAATGAGAACTGCAAGATATGCTGCTAGCTGAATGGTTGTTCTTGGTGCAAATACAATTTCTTCAATTTTCAGCAGTCTGAGGAAGTTTTCCCAGTGATTGTCAACAACTGGTATTAGGTCACCAATAAGCAAAGGCAACATTCGTGCCAGGCACCACATTTGTGCAGCTTTAATTAAGACAAGAAGAAACAAGATGTTGGGCAAAAATACAATGTGTCTAACTCTAGAAAATGAAAGGGTTCATTTCCAATTGCCAACAATTTTGTGTGTGTGTGTGTGTGTGTGTGTGTGTGTTTGCCCCATTCCAAACTTTCAAAGTTTCAGTTTGCCTTCTGACACATTTCCTTGATAAAAACTGGTCTTTGACAACCTCTGCTTTCACTAGTAAAATTTCTGATGGGCTTCCCATGGGGGTGGGGGTATGGATACCTTTGAGGGTCTATGCAGTGAAAGAATGGTTTGATATTTACTTGGCTTAGTATACATGTATGTAAGGAAACCTACCAGCCTTTTTTAGCCATGCATCCCTTTCTGCATTAATCCACAATATTATTAAAAGTTGAACGAAGTTTTCAAAGTACTTTTGGGTAATGTTTTCAAAAGCCAGTACACAATCATTCAAAATTTACTTTTTGTGGTAGCTAATACCTGATTGACTTAAAGATGCAGATTCAGATGCCAATGTCTGCTGTTTGATAGCACTTGGTTTGTTGCTTCCATCTACAGAGGGATAACTGAATCCTGCTATTCTTTCATTCAGCAGGTCAAGTGTAAAATACTTCTCCCCTGTAATGTACTTTTGAAGCAGCAGTTTTATTTGAAGTGGCAAGACTCCTTCTAACTGGTCATGCATCACATCTAGGTCAAGCCCATCCACCACATGGAAATATCTTGACTGACTAAGGATGGATGCTCTCTTCACCCCATAAGTGGAAGACAATGTTTGATCATTTTCTACCAGCCGGCAATGTCTGTTGTGACTGGCTCTCGTTCTCAATTGAAATTGATCCTCTCTGCAGAGTTGTAAATCAAAACCTTTATTTAAGTAAGATATTAATTTTGAACATACATTATCCACCAGTTATTTCTAAACTTTATTGAGTGAAGATTATACACTTACACTTTTAGCAAGTATGAATGATTAGTGTGTCCTTATATTCCAAATTACAGAATTTAGAGGACTTTCTTTCAGCAATTGATCATTGTACTTTTCCACCGAGATTCAGAGACCAATTCTAATTTCAAATGCAGAGATGCATACTTTCCAGCAGTACCATATGTATCAGTTTTCCAATGTGGCTTCTTAGTTTCAAAATTAGCTTGTAAATTAATGAAAAACAGTATATACTTGCCTTGGTTTGAATGTCATCACTTGTTCCCATGCAGACTCTACAAACCCTCAATGAACTAAAACTTTCAATATATCCACCAAGAGAATGTGCTCCAAGGTTGTCAGATGAGAAGGGCCCGATGCTTCCATGAATCAGAGTATCCTGACCACGTAATTTGATGGTCACACCACAATCCTGTTAATGTACATGTAATTGAAAGTTAACAATATTACTCAAAAGTAACAATAAAAATGTTGATTCTGTTTGAAATTAAAGATGAAAAGGGGAAGTCAGTAGTACCAGTTGCTGCATATGTTCAAAGTTATGGTCAGAATCTTTACTGGCAATTGTGTATTTTGTGCTTCAATTTTTATCTTTGGTTTACTTTTTTGTCTCCCTTTGTTTTAAACTAATTATCATATAATAACATACATGAAAAGTAAGGTAGAAAAAACTTAAACAAGGGAGAAAATGTAACCACAATATGTATGCTAATATTAAACCAACTTCAACATAATTATTTTTATAAGAACTGACAGTAGAGTAGAATATAGTTGAAGTGATTGGAAGGTCAAGACCAAATGAATGCAAATATTTAAGTTAGCATCTTGTTTTAAAGCCTAATTTTTTTTCATGCTTTATTCCAAATATTTTGCACCTGCCTTTTAAGTTGTGTACATAAGTGCAATTTGAAGCGTTAACCAACTTTAAGACACGAAACTAGGTTAATCAACAACTGACATGTTTTTATTCCTTCTCTCCCCAGTCCCTATTGCGCACGGCCTACACAGTCCAAAGTTCACGCTAACACAACATCTCCCCTTTTCAAGGTCACAAACAACTTTTTTTTTTAAATCACAAGCAACTTAAGGTTGTCATCTCAGACAGCAAACAAAAATAAGAAACGGCGACTAGATCTTGTCTGAGATTTAAAACGAACATATAACGAATCTGAATCATGCAAGTCCTAAACTCTCCTTCAACCTAAGCGAAGGCTTGGTCAGTCTCTTTTGCCTTGTAGATATACAGGGTGAGGGAAGGGACTTCACAGGAGTTGGTGGCTTGTCTACAGTCACAGGTTCCTTGCTACTCGGCATCTCCGGTTTGTCTCCAGGAACTGGTGTGATGTGTGATCGATTCCGTCTCACTGTGCCTCTACCTGTCTCAACCGTGTAGGATCTTGGTGTTTCTGCTGCACTGGCAACTGTTCCCGTAACTGTTCCTGCGGTGTTCCCGTCATTAATGTACACCTGGGTGCCGGGTTGTAGTGGCTCTAGCGGAACAGATCTGTGACGCTGGTTGAAGTTGATCTTCAATTTGTCCTTGCTCTCTGCTTCTTTTTGACGCAATTTGTCGATGTCAGGCCAACTTGGGGCCAAATTTGTATGAAAAGTTGGAACGGTGGTCCTGATTTTCCGTCCCATGAGTAGCTCTGCTGGCGAGTGTCCACAAGCAAGTGGGGTAGATCTGTATGCTAACAGTCCCTTGGTTGGGTCTTTCTCTTTCTTCAGAAGAGACTTGGTAGTCTTCACTGCTCGTTCAACCTCGCCGTTTGCCTGTGGGAAGCGGGGACTACTTGTTGTTTGTTTAAATCCCCAGTCTTTTGCGAATTGGGTAAATTCTGCTGATGCATACTGTGGACCGTTATCACTCCTGACTTCCTCTGGAATGCCGTGTCGTGCAAAGATTGCCTTGAGCGCTCTGATAACTTCAGACGATTTGGTTGTCTTATTCATTGCCGCTACCTCTACATAGCGAGAGAAATAATCAACCACTATCAAGTAAGTGATGTGATCGAGTTCGAAGAGATCAGTTGCAGTCATTTGCCACGGACGCTCAGGGAAGGGTGTTGGCATGAGTGGTTCTGGCCTGATTACTCGGTGCCTTGCACAGATTTTACAGTTCTCCACCATATCTTGTATCTGGCGACTTAAACCTGGCCACCAAACAGAACTTTTAGCTCGCTCTCTGCATTTAGTTATCCCTTGGTGTCCTTCGTGTAGCTTGTCGAGGACTTCTAACCTCAGGGATGATGGGATGACAATTCTTGATGATTTCAGCAGTACTCCTTGAACTACACTTAGCTCTCCTCTGTCTGACCAATACGGTTTCAGTGCGTCATGAAGATTAAACTTGTTCGGCCAGCCCTCAAGGCAATAATCTTTAATCTCCTTACAAATGGTGTCTTCATCTTGAGCCTCCTTGATTTGTAGTAACTTGATGTCTGACACAGGGAGTGAGTCAAGTACACTGTCCAGATATATGTTCATCTCTTGTTCCTTTATGGTGGTCTCACACTCAGAACTGGTTGGCTGGATTCTAGAGAGTGCGTCAGCCACGTACATTTCCTTCCAGGCACATGGATGACTTCTTTCAAGTGGAAACGCATGAGGCGCATCCGAAGACGCTGTATCCGAGGAGGGACGTCATTCAGTGCACGCTTTGTAAGGAGCGGCACCAGTGGCTTGTGGTCCGTTTCTGCAATGATGGATTTACCCACGATGTAGTCACTGCATCGCTCACATGCCCAGGTCAAGGCAAGGGCCTCTTTTTCGATTTGCGCATATCTACACTCCACTGGGGTGAGTGCTCTGGATATGAATACCACTGGTCTCCAGCTTTCATCATCTTGCTTTTAAAGGAGGACCCCACCCAGTCCAAAAGATGATGCATCAGCAGAAATCTTTGTTTCTCTGTTGGGATCATATAATGCTAGGACTGGTGCTTTTGTTAAGCTAGACTTGATTTCTTGGAAGGCTTTCTCTTGTGGCGGTCCCCAAATCCACTGGCTCTCTTTCTGCCTCAGGTCACGAAGAGGTTTTGTCTTGTCAGCTAAGTGCTCTGCGAACTTGCCCATATGGTTCACCATACCGAGGAATATGCGCACGTCATGAATGTTGCTTGGTGCTGGAAGGTTAACAATAGCTGTTATTTTGTCTGGATCTGCTTCAATTCCGTTAGCACTGACCACGTTTCCAAGAAACTTGATCTTTGGGGCACTAAAAATGCACTTGTCGATATTGAGTGTCACGCCTGCTGCGGACAGGCGGTCTAAAACTGCTTTCAATCTTCTGTCATGTATTTCCTGGGTAGGGCCATGACAAAGGACATCGTCAATGTTGCATTCAACTCCTTCCAATCCTTCAAGGATTCTACACATGCACTTTTGGAATTTCTCGGAACCTGAGCTGATCCCATAGGGAAGAACGTTGAAGCAATATCGACCCCAAGGTGTAATGAAGGTGGTTAGTGGTCTTGAACTTTCTGACAACTTTATTTGCCAAAATCCAGAATTTGCATCCAGTTTCGTGAAGTACTTCGCTCCTGCAAGCTTTCCTAGGGTGACGTCAACTGAGGGTAACGGGTGATTCTCGCGCTGTACATACTCATTTAGCATTGTGAGGTCAACACACACTCTTACTTGACCATTAGGCTTGGGGGTCACTACCATTGGCGCACACCATTCCGTTGGTTGCTCAACGTGTGAGATGACTCCAGTTTCAAGCATCCTTTGAAAATCCTTCTTGGTCTCAGCATAAAGTGGCATTGGTACTTTCCTTGGCACTGACAAGGCGAAGGGCTTTGATCCATCTTTGAGCTTGATGGTGTACTCTTCTTCCATTTTTCCCAGACCAGTAAACAGCCTTGGATATTCGTGCATTACTTTTGCCTTGTAGTCGTCACTGGTTAACTCACACACCCTGCTTATTAGTTTCAGGTTGGCTGCTGCATTCCTGCCCAAGAGTGGTCGGGCCAGATCCTCTACAACGTAAATATCTTCTTCAATGGACTTAAGTTCATTGGTAAGACGAGCTCTGAACACTCCCTTACAGTTCATTCGGTATTTGCATGGGCCTAGTAGAACCTTGGTGGTAGGTTGTAACCGTGCTTGGCTCAATTCGAGAAAACTGTGGCGTGGAATCACTGTTACGTCAGCACCACTATCAAGCTTGAATAGCAATGGTTTTTCATTCACCGATATCGTGGCAGTCCACGGTGTCTTTCTATTGCTTTGCACTTCGTCTAACTCTACTATTTCACCGAGGAAAAATGATTCCTCAGTCTCAACTTCAAAAACAGTTCCCGATTTTGGATTTGCTGAACTCTTGCACGCTTGTGCCCAGTGTCCTATCTTCTGACATTTTCTGCACTTAGAAAGACGGGCTGGACAGACTTTCTTTGGGTGTGGGTTTCCCAAGCATCTTGAACATTTCGAAAGCGTGTTGTTTGAACTTGAGTTTTGGCTTGAATTGGGTTTTGCCGGAGAGTTTTTGGTAGGAAATTTCTCCTTATTCTTCATTCTTCCTTTAGCGATACTGTCAACTTCCACTGATTTCGATTTAAATCCACCATCAAGTATGCCTTGTTGGTGCTTTACCGATTCGCGTTGTCTTGCTAGGTTTGTAGCTTTTTCTAAAGTTAACTTCGGATCGAGTTGTAACCTTTCCGAGAGGTCGCGATTTCGTAGTCCCACAACAATGCGGTCTCGGATCAATTCGTCTTTCAACGCACCAATATTGCAGTACCTCGCAAGGCCATACAAATCTGTGATGAAGCTGTCAACAGATTCCCCCTCTCGCTGGATTCGGGAATTGAATTTCGCTCGCTCGAAGATTACGTTTCTTTTCACAATGAAGTGGTTCTCAAATTTGCCTTTTACCTGATTGTAATCATTTTCTTCTTCAGTTGTGAGCTCAAATGAAAGGAAAATGTCATCAGCTTGATCGCCCATTGCATAAATTAACGTGTTTACTTGGTTTTCGCCGCTTCGCTTTTCGAGGCCAGTGGCTTTGCGAAAGCGTTCAAATCGTTGAATCCATTTCGGCCAGTCCTCCGGCTTGAATGAAAATTTCGCCGGTGGAGGGACTTGAAAGTTTGCGACCGGTTGGATTTCTGGTGCGGCTTCCAGTGCTTGAGCTCGGGGCGGTGGATTTTGCTGCGAGGAAATCGCACCGGGAGAAACCTCGTGCTCGGCGGTTGACATGTCTTTGTCCTGTTTGTCCTTTTTGTTTCTGCTTTCCAAACAAACTCAACGGTTAATTCACAGTTCGATGGAAGCGTAGCGAAGGTTCAAAGCTAATGTGAAGCTACCACTTCTGACACCATGAAGCGTTAACCAACTTTAAGACACGAAACTAGGTTAATCAACAACTGACATGTTTTTATTCCTTCTCTCCCCAGTCCCTATTGCGCACGGCCTACACAGTCCAAAGTTCACGCTAACACAACACAATTGTCTCTGACTCCCACATAATTATGTATAATATATTAAAGTTGACTGAGTGACTCACAGACTCTAAAAGACGTATGTCCTGCATAAAGGGCTGAAGGATTCTGTTCATTCCATAAGTGGTTATATGTGGAACTTTACACAATGCCACAAGTTGTATCATGTTGACCACGGATCGGTACTGTGGGCTTAGATTACCAAGGACGAAGTAGAAACCCCCTTTATGAAGAAATTCAACAAACAAATAAATCCGGTTCAGTAGAAATTAAATGATAAGTATGCATGCCTACAAAATAAAAGTAACCCTAATCCTAATATTAATTTTCCAATGCTCTTACACTTTGAACAGTGTCACAAAGTAAGAATATAATGCTATACCAGCAGAAAATAGAATGACTCAAGTTCAATCTTGTGCTTCAAGTGTAACAACCCTTATACTTAGATCTCAAATGTGAGTGCCTCACCAAGTACCCTGTATCATCTTTCTAAAGTGAAAACCCTTAATCCCTTTTTTGAAAACTCTTGATGCCCCAGTCACATCACTTTTATCAAATGAATGCAAAATCAAGTGGAGGTTACTACCGCTACATAAACAGGAATAAGTCAACTCTGTACATAATTTAACTTTTTTTATTCTCAACAGCTACACAACCACATGTATAAGCTGTGTGATGATACTGTATAATTATAGCTCTAACCCATTGCATATGTCAGCTTACAGTCAGGCATATTATTCAAAATAAGCTTAAGAAATACACATTTGCTTGTGATTTGGTACCTATTTTATGCTTCCGTGTCTTTGATCCTAGTGGATTAGTGACTTCAAAGTCATCATAGTAACAGTGAAGAACAAGTGCTCGTGGATCTTTCCCAAACAGTTGGTGTCTCCTGAAATCTTCACCATCACAAAAATCTCGCAGTGTGCCATCGGTACTTGCATGAGAATTTGCCACCTTAGAATGGAGAAAAAAAGAAAAAAAAGTGACCATGTCCAAATCAAGAGCCACACTGCTAAGACATTTCCAACTTGACATATAATAATTACTAAATTATGGTTCCAAACAAGTAATGCCATTCAGGAAGCAACAGTAAAAGATATGCAAAACATGAAGTTTAAGAGGATCCTTTTGTTCCCCACCTCATCCCAGCCCCCCCCCCCCCTCATATCCTTTGTAATTACAAAGGAATAAGTTACCTCAGAAAGAACTTCTGGGTGCTTGAGCAAAGCTTGAAGTGTTTTCACTATTGGGATGTAGTGATACGTTTCTTTGACGATCCTTAATCTTTGGCGTCCTTTGACTACACGGTACTCTGCATGCTGGCTTAAGACTATCTCTTGAGGCTCCTGTAAGAAAAAAATACATATTTTTATTGCTCTACCAGTGGTTACCAATAAAAACAGTTTTGAAAAAAGGTTGATTGATTTTCCAGTCAACAAATGGATTATGATTATAAATGTTGATGGTGTTACTGGACAAGTACTGCAAAAGACCAACAGTGCACTTTTGAATATCACATTGAGACAATTTTCATACCATTATGCACCTATCATTGTTAACCCTGAGGGTGGGGGAAGGGAGGGGGTCGGTCATGGGTGTGGGAATTTTGAGGTTTTCTCTAAAAAATGAAAGCAAAATACCTGAACTCCATGGTCTTACCACTAAGTCGAAGTTTTCTACGTAGTATTTCATCTGCAAATATTCATTTGCAAGAGGACCTCTAGCACGTGAAAAGATGCTTGGCTCCACAAGTATGTCATTCAAACCAACTACATCCGCAACCTGTATTTCATTGTTCGTCAAGCAGGCAATTATTTTGTCTTTGAGGCATTGGACACTGCTCTCAACCACATCCTCTGTGTTATCAAGAATAGCATTTATAGTTTGCTGATTTAGTTGGTTTTCTTCCTTCGTTTTCAAAAGAAACAAAGCTAGAAATTTCGTGACATCGTGAATGTAGTCCTTTGTTTCTTCCTCTTCATCAAAATCGCGCTCATCATCACTTAAACTTGCGTTGTCTTCATTTTTCTCAACCTCCTCTCCAAGCACAGCACGTTCGGCTCTCGTTTTTTTTTCTTGTTCTCTCCTTATATGTGTTTTAAACGATGAAAATTTCCGAAATGATTGACCACAATCACCGCATCTTATCGAAAAGTTCGGTTCGTGACTGTGAATGAACTTTATGTGTCCAAGAAGCTTCTTAAAGGAATGGCCAAGAAATCCAGCGCAAAAGGGACACGAGTACATTATCATTTATCACTCTTCCAAATGATATGATTCCATTATTGACAAAATATATAAAAATTGCGCGAAGTTATTGTTGAAACGTCACGAGAAAAGCGGAACTATGGGAACATCACGCGACGACACCTCCTCACGAGCCAATGGCTGTCGCAAAATAGCGCGCGAAGACCGACCGCAAAACCAGTTTTCAGTTTCGAGAAGGTTAATTTGAGCGCCATTTGCTGTTGGAGTTTGTGCATTGTGGTTGTGTCTTTCTTTTGCTGAAATCGCATTTGCTTAGCTTTAACTCCTTTTTCACTTTCTTCAAAAAAAAAAAAATGGTCCAAACTATTGAAGAGGTCAAGACTTGGCTGACAGACAACGGCTTTGCAGCCTATACTTCAAATTTTTCGGGTAAGTGGCTCCACACAAAAGCGGATATAAAGGGGTTAAGTACTTTATCAAGTGCTTTGTTGTGCGGACTTTATAGCGGAGCTCCGCGCGGAGCACCATAGTTAAGAAAATATGGTAACCCATCGATGTGAGAAAATTTGGTTTTATAGCCATGACGTCATCAACGTCCGTACGTACAACGTACGTCCGTACGTCCGTCCGCCCCTTCATGTATGCCAATGTGACCAGTACACGTAACCATATCACGGGCTAATTAAAGTTTAGAGCTCATCCAGGAGGCAATACTACATTTGAGACTAACTAGTTTTCAGCATACATCTTTGATATTGGACATCAACCAGGTGATCTGGTGACGTCATTGCGCGAGACTGGGGAGAAATTTTTAATGCCGTATCCCAAAAGGCAGCACGCGCATCACTGTGAGGAGGTTGAATGATGGTGGCCACTACGCTCACAATGTTTGCTGTCGGGAATTGTTTTATTCTTCACTAATACCGTGACTTGAACTCATAATGTTGTTGTTAATATGGGAAATGTTGATTTGGACGGTTGGAAAACATCCTTCGACGGCAAATCTGTTCCGATTTGGATGGAAGCTTCGTGCAACAAGTTGCATGATCGTATGAAAATCACTTCGTGTTTTACTTTTGCTTTTGATGTGTGTAATTTTTATACAGTATTAAAGATACTGTTTTCCATCAATGTTTCTTGTTTGTGTTTGTTTATTTGTTAAAGACTCCCTAATGCCTTTGGTTTTTAAAAGGGAACATTCCGCATTCAAAGAGTTTTCTTGTAGTATTGTTGGTTCATTTGGCATTAGTCTCAAATCTTGTAGCCAGGCACATGTGCCCTACTAATCGAGGAGACAAAAGGAAAGAAAACAAAAATACCATAAATCTAATCTAATTCACAATTCAATGCCAAGAAATATAAATGTATGTACACATATATAATTTAGAAAAAATTATAATCAAGTATGTAAAGTTAAGTTTTCTAATTTTGTTCTCAAAAACACTAACAGAAGGTTCCGATCTTATTCTTGAATTAAGTTTGGACCACAAATGAGGTCCGAAGTATCTAAGGCTGTTCTTACCGTACTTCACTGTGTTAAAACTGTTTATTGAAAAATCAGTATTTCTAAGATTATATTTATGATTAGGGCAAGTAAATAAGTCTATGACGGTTTTGAGTTAGCAACTTGTTTTTAATCTTGTACATAAATACTGCGATGTTTTGTAATCTTCTGTTATATAAGGTGGTTAACTTGTAATTAGCTCTCCTTAATAGTAGTTCCTCATAAGGTGAGTTATAGTCACAGTATACAGCTCTCAGTCCACTTTTGTTAACAAGTTCAAGTTTGTTTTTAATACTTAACTTGTTCTTATCACAAGACATTTTGAGAAACAAGGGGGAAGAACAATTGATTGCATTCTCAGTAAGGACGAAACTTTTGATAAACTTAATGACACACGTCAAGAATTGCTAGAAAAGATTGGACTGACTTTTAATGAATTGGGAGAGGTAGTTGTTGGCTATGTTGACATTGAGAAATACTTAACACTATTTATTAGTCAGTCAGGAGTGCAGAGTGCAATTACAGCACCAAACAGCAGCATTATCATTATGGATTACACTGATGGTTTCCCATGGTTGAAATGGTCACATCATTTCACTGGGGAGATAAGTGTCAGGGTGAAGATAATTGAGCCATACAATTTACTAAGCACAGTATTAACAGTTTCTCTTTGGTTGGGGAATGATGACTATGACACTGTCAAAGAATGTGCTGGGGCAGTTCATGAACTAAGTGGAAAAGCCCCTAGCAAAGAAAAACACAGGAAGTTTGCTAAACAAAATCTGGGAAACACTGGTTGTAAAAATATCTGTGGAACACCCCTCTCTGAGTAATACCCTGGAACTTCCGACCTTGGGTTTCGATCTGCAGAGACACAGTGTCTGCGGATTGCAAAAATTGCATCAGGTTTGTTAGCTCCAAAATGATTAATTAATTGAACTTTTCTTTCAAAAAAGGTCATCAAACTTATGAGTATGTACACTTGAGTTCTTTTAAAGAAATGTTCACTACTATGTCCAAACAAGCCACAAATCAAATGTATTAATAAATATATTCATGAGTGTTCCTGTTACTTTGCATTTAAGAAAATGTCATCAGGATTTAAAAAGATCCTCAATTAAGCATTACAAAACCAAAAAATCTATACAAATAAATTTTATATTCAACATACTCATAATTAAGTATGAATTAATGAATGGTGTAATTAACAGGTTCCATAAAAGGATAAAATACCTCAAATAAATTATTATTGAAAGTAGAACTGTAATTGATTTTTTTTTCTCACAACAATTCATGTGCATTAGTTTTTGTTGTAGCTGTTTTTGGTAGTGATCAACAATTTTTGGTAGCCCTCAAAAAAGGATTGGCCAAGTCTGTATTAACGCCTTGAGGAGAAAACAGTCTAGTTTGATGAAGTTGGTGTTTTGGCATTTGGAGAGAGAATGCCTTGCATTCATTCTGAAAAAAACAGGTTTTAGAGGAACTCTTCTTGAAATCTTATGTACATTTTGTAAAGGTCTTGATAAAGTATACAGAAACCTCCACACACCTCATGATTTGACAGG
>NC_090880.1:2858273-2868273 GCF_036669935.1 Montipora foliosa
GAAAAAGCAAGCAAATACGAGCGAAATCGAAAAAAACTTGATGAGAACTGATGCGATGTTGTGTAATACCTTGTTGTCAGACAGACGCAGGCTCATCACAAAACATTTCTTGCCTTTTCGCGTACTTCTAAACGTCGGAATTGATCCAAACTTTCCCCCAAAAAAGTTTTTTTTCTCCTTTTTGGCTTTATTCAAAGAGTAATTTCGCATTCCGGCGAAAACATTTTTAGTTTAGCAACGCTTAACGCAATCATTTACCATATAAGGTCAAACCAAGGTATATGAGCTGATAACCGAGATTGAGTGAACCAATCAGAGCACGCGAAATGCATTATCCGAGGTTGAAAATTTAATAATTACAATTAGTATATACTCACTCAGTGATCTTGGTGTTTCAAGCAATCTGATTGGTTCGCTATCTCGGAGTAATTGAGCATTATTCACTCCCTACGGAGTGAATAATGCGTGATCCAAACAAAACAATCATTCTTTTCAATCTTGGTGAATAGTGGCAGAATATTTACCTCGCAGCTTCGCGGCTCGGTAAATATGCTGCTGCTATTCGCCTCGAGTTCAAAGAATAATTGTTAATTATTAGTTTTTGTTTTTGTTTTTGTTTTATTTGTGTTTTGTTTTATTGTTTGTTTGTTTTTTCCTGGAGGGGAAAAAGAGGTCAAATTTCACAATTAACTGGTGTTTCAGTCAGAGTCAGAAATTTGCAGTAAGCAATATGTCGATGGTCATTTTGCTTCGTATTGCAGTTATCCCACAAAACATGAACTTACTGAGATAGCTCAGTTGGTGGTTAAGGAGTATCCGTTCTTAAAAGACACGTCAGTTGGGACTGGATATGTGAGTGCTATATTGTTGTGCATGCTCAAATTAATCACTAAACCACAACATTCATGACAATGAAAATGGCTTATTTTAATTTATGCAGTGGTTAATACAACTTTTACAATTTAAACAAAGACTAATTTTTGTTTTATTTTTTATTTTTTTAGGACTCCTGGCTTGCACAGCTGTATGAAAAGTTCAGAAAAGAACGAAAATTTATTCGTGATGATCCTGAGGTTGTCCTGCATAGCAAAAGGAAAAGGCAAAACTCAGACTTGCATCCTGTCCCTCTAAAGTTAAGGAGGGGTGGAATCAATTGGGAGCCACCCTTTCCTGAGGGAGAGGATGAAGTGTCAATGGAGAGGCATAAAGAAGCTCTCAAAACTGAAATGCGCCGTAGAGCACCAAATTGGGATAAGGTGGGAAAGAGCATGGCACTCACTTTCCCTGATCGAAGACGGCAAATGAACCAAAAAGTTGCACTTGCTGATTTGCGGGAAGAATATCCTGCCTTATTTGATTTTAAACAGGTATGTACCTGTAATCAACCTTAACAAAACTCTATAGCTTTTATTCAGTGATAATCATCCAACACCAAGGAAGATGCCTCACTCATCATGGAAACTCATACCCAATTTGAAAAAATATATATATAAAATATGAAAAACATGGGTACAAGGATAACCAAAAATATGTTTTTGTTGTTTCATACTCTTGATGCCTTAAGACGTTGTCATTCAATTGTCCATTATATTGGTACAGATGTCATTTACTAGCAAAAAAAGAATGGAAGTATTTCGAGCCAGGTCAATAATACAAGTTATAGTAAGCTGAGAAGGCAGTTGACATCCACTTTCAGCAAAGTTAGGGAAGCACATGACAATAGAAGTGAATGGACACTATAATTATAGTTCATTATTTGACATGTCAGACATGTCAGATAATGAAAACGTTGAAATCTTCTCTCATGTCCAGCACTTTATAAGAGAGTCTAAACGTTTTTCTTTTCGTGGTCATTATCATTGACCTAATTAACTTAACTGTCTTTCTTGACTTACTTTGTATCCCGTGCCCGTGTTTGTTTTTTATGTGGTAATTAGAATTTTGGTGTAAGCCCCCCGTGATGAGCTCATTTAGCTCTTGGGGCAAACATGTATATAAATATGTTTAAATAAAAAAAATAATAATAAAAAATTAAAAAAAATTATAGTTCAATTGTTACAAGTCAAAGACTTGTGCAGCCTCTCAAGTGTAGGAAACTGTGATGACACCAGTCTTTTTTTTTTTTTTTTTTTTTTCTTTTAATAGATTATAGCTGAATTTGAGCGCATCTTGGGCATGGACACAAGTATTCTTGCATCATTCCGAGCCAATTTCTCACAGGCTGCAAACCAAATAATCACTCTTGGGAAAGCCAAAGAAAGCAAAAAGAAATGTGGCATTGCAGAATACTTGCTGCTCCTGGAGGGAGATTACGAAGATGATGACCCATGTGACAACACACTTGGTAAGACTGATTCTTTTTTGCAGAAACGTTCTCTTATAAAGACTGACAAAGCTTTTGTATTAATTGTGGAATAAAAAATTCCATACTGATTTTTGAGCCCCCTCTTTGCCTCTCTGCCAGAAGTCGTCCGGTAGTCAGGGAAAAAATATCCCACTGTGACAAATTTGCACTCACAGGAGTTAGAATTGTTGTTTACAGAAAGCTGTGCAGGGATGGCACAGTGGTGAGAGCACTTGTCTCCCTTCAATGTGATGCAGGTTTGATTTCCAGACTCAATGTCATATGTGGGTTGAGTTTGTTGGTTCTCTACACTGCACCAAGAGGTTTTTCTCCGGGTACTCTGGGTTTCCCCTCTCATCAAAAACCAACATTTGATTTGCGTTGACCTCAGTTTACAATGTCCCCAATTAGCGCTCCAGTGCTAGAACAACTAGACACTTAAGAAAGTTCCTTTCCTATGTATACAGTATGTCACCATGACCTAACCTAACAGCACAAAGTGCCCATGAAGATAACTTACATGTATGCCAAGAAAAAACAAGAACAATAATAACACCCAAGGACAAGACATATATAGATAAAGATTATTTCCCAACTGCAAACACGAATTTACAAAAAAAAACCCAATAGAATATGAAAAGATTGATTAGGATATAAAAGATTTAATTAACAGAATGAAACAAGTCATTAAGTTGCAAGTCAATACCAGGAATTCCATTTAGAATACAGTAATTAATGTTTCTGATGTCAATGTGAAATTAGCCATTCATCTCCAACAAGTGTTCACACAGAGCAACAAAACCTTATACATTAGCAAAATTACTAAGCAAATGCATTCCACAGTTTGAATGATGGAACTAAAGAATGAAAATACATCCACTGAATATACTAAAATTGCAGTCAGGGATGGTTATAAGAATATAAAATTTGTGTTTGACACTGACTCTTGTCAATACAAAGAACTTTAATATTAAACTTTGTATTAACAAGATTCTATATTCTTAAAATACACCCACCTTCCCATATTCTGCATTGTAGAATGGTGGGCCATATATACGTGTAAAAGCCATCACCATAACTACAGCAGGGGAAAAATGAGACTGTAAGAGATGCTTGCTTATCGTATTATTCCTTTACTTCAGATGAAATAGCAGAGATTGCCATGGTTGTGTTGCCTATTTTGATGAAATCAAATGCAAGCAAGAACCGACAAACTCAGCTACAGGCCTTTGTGCACTTTCACCCTGTAAGTACAATAGAATATCAAAAATGTTTTAGAAGAACCTCAGTCTGTAATATCATACCACAGATAATTTGATATACCTACATGGAATCGGTCAATAACTGACCAGCTGGGACTTGTTAGAAATAAAAATCCTATGATATACATGTAATCACCTTTAACAATCCCTTTCAATGATAGTTGTGATTGAATTTGTGTTAATTTAATTACAATGCATGGCCACCCTTCCTTTGAAGTACTGATAATTGGTTCGCTATGTATTTTTTTCTTGTGTTTGGGTGTTATAATAGCAATATGCTGAAGACAATGACAAAACTGACCAGTATTATTTTTTTCTTCCACAGGAAAAAGTGACTAAAGATCTGGAAAGAAGCAGACTAACAACAATTTTTATAAAAGTGACGACACATTTAAATTTGCAAGACATGTTTCGGTCGTGCAACGACCATCTTCAGTTGAAAGTAGAATTAATTTGAAGTTACATTTGAATTTATAATATGCTAAACAAAGATAAATAACAACGTGAAATAAATTGGGAATCTAACAAAATAGCCAAAGGTAACAAAAAAGAGTGTACAATGGAACATGTTGATTAGAACGAGAGAGTTAAATTAACGTGATATAATTGCTTATTTAAAGAAGGTTGCTCCCAGGAAATATGTAAGGCCTCTTTTATCTTGACCTGGAATTTTGTGGTCGCACGGTCTATAACTTCAAAACATTCCGCAGAGCAGGAGTTACGGCATGCCTCGGATTGTTGAAGGTGTTTAAAGATATGTGAGGTCCTGTCCCTGTTTAAGTGTTCGCGAATGCGTGTCGAGAGGTGTCGGCTGGTTTCGCCGACATAGCAAGAATTACAGCTTGCACAGGTAAACTTGTAGACAACATTCGAACAGAGTTCAACAGGCACAGGGTCCTTCACACTAAACATGTTACGGATCTTGAAGGAAGAAAAGGCTAGCTTAACATCAAGATTGTTACAATAACGTTTAAGTAATTTACGTAATCTGTTTTGTGCTACAATAGAGAAGGGCCCAACATAAGGTAATTTGAAAAAATGTGTAGGATTAGAGGGAGGACTAGTAGGTGTGTTCGAAAGGGTCTGAGTTTTTGTAATATACTGCTTAATGACTCTCTCAACGATGTGACTGGGGAAAAGGTTTTTACGTAAGATTAATAACAATTTCTTGATATCCTCATGGAAGCCTATCCATGTGTTGTTGATCTTATACGTTCTGTCAACTAGAGTCCTGATTAAGCCAAGTTTGTAAGAGAATGGGGTAAAACTAAAATAATTAGTTAATAGACCGGTGAACGTTTTCTTACGATAGACCCTGGTAATAGGAGAAAGAGGTTGACTGTTGTCAATCAGAACATCCAAAAAGGGGATTTTTTTATCCATCTCTTTTTCCATGGTGAAACGTATATCACGTTAATTTAACTCTCTCGTTCTAATCAACATGTTCCATTGTACACTCTTTTTTGTTACCTTTGGCTATTTTGTTAGATTCCCAATTTATTTCACGTTGTTATTTATCTTTGTTTAGCATATTATAAATTCAAATGTAACTTCAAATTAATTCTACTTTCAACTGAAGATGGTCGTTGCACGACCGAAACATGTCTTGCAAATTTAAATGTGTCGTCACTTTTATAAAAAAGTGACTAGTAATGAATTGAGAGAGTTGGCCATGTCACGGGAGCATCCATTTCCTTTTCTCATCATGGAGGGACGCCTTGAAGCTTCCCCTAGTCAATTTCACCTGGCTGCTGACAAACAAATTATTTGTTCCTTTACCAGCAGTCTTGTGGATGCAACACTTGGGCTGCTGGGGTCATATTATGTGTTCATGTTTAATTATCCTGCATGTTTAAATAACTTTTATTTATATTTGCAAAAATGTGTTTTGCAGATTAATGATGGCAGGAAGCTACCTTCCTCTGTCATCACTTTAGTGAATGAGATAGATAGATTGTCAAAGCTTACTGTTTAAAATTAAATGAATGACAATTTAAAAAGTTAGGGTGGGGGGTGTGTGCCACTGCTGGGTATCATTTTCACCACTGTAGGGATTGTACATTATGGTAACACTTGAGTGCCTTGTGACATTTTATTACGCAGTTAAACATTTTGAATAATGTTGGAATGCTCAGAAGATAAAAGTGATGTCTTCCAATTGTAATCAAACGTGCTAAAGAATCATTTGAGGATGACACCTGTTAACACAGGTACAACTGTACCAGAAGCTCATGGAGTTGTTGTTTTTACAAAAGTTTGTATGGGAATTTAGCAACAGTCATTTATCGCATTAAAATAGAAATTAAAATACATAAGAATTTCCTACCTTGTCTCATTGTCTTCTTTATAGTATGTTCTTAGCATTTCTTGCCGTTTCAGCACCATTCTAGCGAGGGGTCTATAAATCGTATACCGAGCTTGGGCTTCCTATGGTATGAGAGGGCAACGGTAAAACTAAAACTAGTTAGAATGGCGCTGAAACGGCAAGAAATGCTAAGAACATACTATAAACAAGAGAAGGAGACGAGGTAGGCAATTCTGCTGTATTTTAATTTCCATTTTAATGCGTTAAATAATGGTCGCTAAATTCCCTCACAAACTTTTACGGTGAAAACAGCAACTCCGTGAGCTTCTGGTGCTTGTGCTGTAAAAAGCATTTATACAATGTATCGATGTATATGACTAAGAACGTTCACATTGTCCAAGTTAAATTTTCGAATTTGAAAATTTCAACCTATGTAAAGGTAGAGAATCTGAGCACCCCTTGGCACATACCCTTCAGTTACTGACTTATCAGTATAGTATAAAATGAATATCTATTTCCTGGTCTTTAGATAATTTATGTCAGTAATTAGTAAAGGCTATTTCCCATGGTAACTTATCCTCAGTTACTCACACTTGGGTTTTAGTATACCTTGTTATCCGGCCGTCACACGTTACGAACATAGCCGAGGTAAAAAAAATCTCACACAATTCATTGGCGGGAAAATTTAAACACAACCTCATCAGCATCGTTATTGGCTCTTGTACCTCGGTCATCAAAGCACCCTTCCAACTTAACACATTAAACATCATGGCCACTTCCTTTGATCTTTTTTACGTATCCATGAAAAATTAGCTTTGGCAATGTGGGTCACACGCACTTAATGCAGTTTCCTGTGGTAAAAGGATTATTTACCCCGGAAGAAGTGCCCCGTGTGACTGCACCTATTAATTCAGGGTTGCAACAGTAAGAGTAAAATCAGGGTAAAATAAACATGCAGATTGTTTTTAAGTTGGGGGAGAAGTCGGGAAATTGTGCATCAAGTCAGGGAAATTTTAAATTCTACCTGAAAGTCAGTAAAAAGTCAAGACATTTAATTTTTCTTAACCACTATAGGTTTGTGGAAGAGTCAGTTTTCTTGCTGGTAAACGAGTAGTTCAAAACCTTCTTATACCGGGACTCATTTCTAGCTCTATTGCCCAAGGATTATTTGACTTGGATACCTAGTGAGAATTGTTTTGTGGTCACGATCAATGAAAAGGAAAGAAAATGCCGGGGGATATTTTTCTATACTAATGAATGGCAACCCTAGTTATGTTGATGTGTGCTCTTTTTACAGATATATGAAGCTTTTCTCAATGAACAAAATAATAATTTATTTAGCACTACCTTTCTTAAGTCTTATGTACTCTTTCTTTTAAGTGGCATTTACTCAAAATAAAGTGTATTGTTGATGACATTTCCTTGAGTGACTTTACTCCATATAATGAGTGCAGTTTACTCAGACATTGAGTAAGCTGACATTGTACTCAAAATAAGGTGTCATTGTGGATTCACTTCAACTTAGAGCTTTCACTCTGTATTTTGAGTTAAATCTACTCATGTGTTGAGTTGTTTTACTCACACATGAGTGGTTTTCTCTCAAATTATTGAGTACGTTCTACTCATTATTGAAGCTTCAATTTACTCAATATTTGGTGTCAATGTGGATTCACCGTTTTACTCAATTTTTTGGGGACTCTCAACTCATTTTTTTTTGAGTGAACAGCAGTCAACAGAATCTCGTAGTAATCAAGTTTTCTTTATTACCTTAACATCTTTCTCACATTTCTCAATGATTGTCAGCAGCTCCTGGCAGCATTCTGACATTTTTAGATCCGATCAGGAACGCTTAATGCAACGCACTGCCTGCAATTCTAGCATTTTCGGTGAAGTCTTGTTAAGGAAAATATCAGAGATGTTTTCAGCCTGTTCTCGCGCCATTTTTACCCCTGAGGCCATGCGGTCGAGGAACCTTGTGAGCACGTGCTCAACATTGACACAAATGAGGAACCTTGTGTCTCGAACCCAGATTCTAAAATGGTGCTTCGTCGTTTCTCTGAGGGTACTGGAAAGGGATTTGTTTTTGTTAACGAGTGATGATGATGATGTTGGCACTAACACATCCCTTATTTTCATATCCACCTTTTTAGGGTGTGGGGAGGGGGTGATAAATTGATGACTTATGACAAATTCAATCGAAGGAGAACTGTGAAGAAGTCGTGGATACATTTCTTACAATCGGGGAGTTCTGTTGCAATCAGTTGCTTTCTGATCTTGGCTAGGAAATAATGACTGAATATTCGTGTTTGATTTTTAATCTAAAAAGAATGCGTTATCATTGACAGAGTACACCAGGTCATTTAAAAAAAGAAAAGGGTCCTCAACTGTGTAAACAGCCAAGAAGGCCTCAGTTTGCGATAAGTCAGAAAAACAAGGATTGTTTCCAAAACTTCTCAACCTTTCACGAAATCTGGAACGCATCATGAAACATGCTGTAGTTAGTTGCATTATATAGATGCAAAAGAGCCAGGTGAAAAGAATCGCCAACTGGTGTTTTCGGCTCCTTTAAACTTTTTGCGAGGTTGTCAAAAGCCTATGAAGTACCAGAGGATAGTAGGAAAGAGCGAACTCGTGTTTGATTGTTATCGTAAAGGAATGCTTCTGTTCAACTACAACAAGGTGATGCCGAAAACATCTGGATATTTCTCAACTTTGTAAACACAACTATCGAGTGGTTTTAACCCCGTGTTAATATAATTACCTTAATGCTCATTCAGCTTTTAAATATGTTACAAGTGCACCTTAAAGGTATTGAATATAACCAATAGAATGATGAAATAATGACAAACTAAAAGAGCAGTAGTTTGCTTTTGGTGAACACATGCAGTCAGTGTCGCTGTCCACGGCAATCTCACGTCGTGCTCCTTTGCTAGTACGAGTGGACCTGTGAACTTGGCGGATCGACGAGAAAGTGTCTCTTCGCATTCATTTTCAGCATACATAGCACAGTGACACCTTTAGTGTGGTCTTCCACTGAGCAATAACTCGGTAACACATGCTGACTGCAACAAGCATCAATCCCGTCGGAACGAAGAAACGTCGAAGAATATTTCAACGTATTACGTTGCGGCATTATTTCGGAAAGTGAAACGTCGGAAAATCGATATTGATCGTTGCCATATCGATTTGAATTCAACTGAATGAGTGACAAATTGACATATCTTGAACAAGTCGATATTGGTCGTTGACTTATCGATTAGTTGAAATCTGAGTGAGTGAAAACTTTGCATATTCTGATCCCTAACAACAGTCGTTTCTACATTTTGCATATCCACGACTTAAAAGGAAGGAAATAATTATTATTTGAGGATTTGATCTCGTTCTCCTTTAGAAGTGGATTTAAAAGTTCAGAGGACTATGGCTATCCTTCTTATGTGGGAATCCAAACTCACCCCTTCTCAGGAGAAGATGGGGGAAGGTTGTGTAGGCGAATAAAAACGAACAAAATCTAACTTAGAGGCTTCACGAATAGCCGCATAAAGGCTTCTCTTTGTTTTCCTTCCAGTTAATATCGTTACTGACCAAGAGTCCATGAGTAGGAGCCTACCTATGTACATATCCTTGAATGAACCTTGCGTGTATCTTTCTATTTTTAGAAATTAACTCACATTTACAGAAATTTACCTTAATTTGTACAATTTGCATACATTGTTTTTGCTATTTTTGTCTTCGTTTGATAATAACTTTATTCGGATCGGTCATTCTAAACAGTGCGTGCAGGGCCGAAAAACTTGTGGCGTTCTAAAAATAGAAAGATGTGCGCAAAGGTTGACTCATATGCATAGGGCTTGTGGACTTCTATAACATGTATTTGATGCGTTTGCATTCTGGGATTTTCTTAAAATCGTAAACAGCAAAGAAACTTACTTGGTAGTGGAAAATATGTACTCCTTGTATTATGGACAGGGTGGACTAAAATGTTTTTAAATCTTGCTAAAGTGATTGGAGTAATTAAAAGAAAATTGTTTGTTGATACCGTGATAAGAATTGTCCCTAAGGGTATGATCGCACTGGCGCATTTTTATTTTT
>NC_090880.1:2873273-2878273 GCF_036669935.1 Montipora foliosa
CTCTGACAAAGCTGGTGATGCGATATTGGATGAATCGATATCCCCTTTCTTCCCCTTAGTCTGGTTCTATTGTAACAAAATATGTACGATTCTGCAATGGTTTACAAATTGTTAAAAATATTTAAAATACAAAAAAATAAAGCTCCACCGAACGGATATGGAGAGCCTAGTTCTTTTAAGAAAACTAAAGAACGACAGAAATAATGCCTCCACAAACACTTTGTCTACACTTTAGTTCGTACAAATTAATGATGACTTTGAAATATCACCTGTATCGGGCCTTATCCCCATATAGAACCTGGCGTCATCTGGTAGGAAGTCATGGGGTCTAGCTTCTTTAGTACTCTTATTCAGCTCGCAGATATCGCCGGTGATCATGAAATTGTAGCTTTTGCACTTCACATTATTTTGACATAGAAAGTAGCAGTCAAGAGGAGTTCTGACAGCAACTGTTTTTAAAATGTGACTCTTAAGAGATCTGCCGTACTTTGATAACTTGACCTCACAGTGTTTGCTAGAAGCCATCAGGAACAACCGTGGAATAAAGAATATTGAAAACATCGTCAAATATCCAAGCTTTTGATCCATGTTCTCCCTAATTACAGCAGTGTCCTATTTTAAAAATAAAGTCAGGAAAATGACATTATATTGCAAAATTTGAAAAAAAAAGTGTAATAATAAAGGAAGAAAGGAAAAAGTGTCAACAACCTGACAGGAATCTTTGAAGTCACTTTAGTCGAAGAATCTCGTTACAGAGAGCTCAGCTGTAGCAGTAAATTACGTCAACCAGCTCGATCTTGTATTAACCAGAGCACGAGATAGGGCCTTTTATACCTGGATTTATGTGGTGAACAATTTATGTACTCACTGGACAGGAAGCAGCTGTCTGCAGAGCACGACTACATGTATTTCTTAATTGTTTTGAAAAAGGTCAACAAGTTAAGAAATAGGTGACTCATTGCGTAGGTTTGGTAGTGCAGTGACATAGCGCTTTATTCCACAACTGTCAACTGAGCTGCGTTTTGTTTTCCTGGAGATTCAAGTTGTCTATGCGAAAAATGCAGCTCTGATAGTACACGATATTGTTTTGATACCGTATATCATTGTAGTGCCAAGGTAGATGTCTTAGGTTAATAGCCCCATGAGAAGACATGTTATTAATAGTAAACCCAGAAAGATTAAAGAAAGTAAAAGGGAATGGAGAAACCTTGGCTTTGAGGTTGACATGTTCATCATTTTCAAGATCCCTTGCAACTTCTCTATCACCACAAGCCTCTGATAGCTTTCCAAGAGAATATTTCAGTGAAGTTAGGTCCTGTCCGGCTTAGTTAGTATTTGGTCGGGGGACCTTAAAATATACGACTTGCTGTCAGAAACATAGGACCGAAAATTCTACTTTAGCGCTCAAAAAATGCGAGCTAAGCAAGGTGCAGATTTTGTTAGCCTGCCCTACGCAAAACAAATATTGATGTACAAGTAAATAAATAGTGATATACAGTTTGTGGGAGGAGCAGTAAGAAGTTTTCAGGAAGTGGCGATCGACAATAAAATATTTTGGCATCAGCAATAAAATTTGCGACATGAAAACAACATAAATTTTGAACCTCGAATGTAAAAAGTTACCATAAGCGAAAAACATTTTGGGAGATTTTTGCTCCGTTCAATTTTTGTATTGTACTTTTGGCTGCGCAAGGATATCGCAAAATCGAAAGCGCCGTCGATTTCAGCGCCCGCCATGATCAAGTTATTGTCCGTGTTTACTAACAACTCGCGTAAAAAAGGATACATCTGTGTCAAAATGATGGCAGTACACCGGGTTCTTATTTTTGTTAGTTTGCTTTTTTTCTTTCAAGTGTTACAAATTTTGACAAAAAATGTGCAAATTCAACACAAAGAGCACAATCGCCCAATTCTTGAGGTTGACCGATGTTTCTGCAAAGTAAAAAAATAACTCTCCTAGACGAGGTTATTTATCACCAGGTAATTCCATCGTCTTGGAAATAGCACCGCTTCATTATTCACCAGCGTCACAAATTCTTAAATATATATTGACATGCAAACAAACTTTGTTCGCGTAGGATAAAATATTGTGCTACGAATATTTTATGGTTGGACTTACTGAAGACAGTGAAATTTAATTATTAGCATCTGCGTAATTAATGTTAATTCCTTGAAGGCTTGATAAATACAGTTACAATCGCGAACAGCCTACTACGTACAAAATCCTATTATCTATAAAGGCGGCATGAATGCGCAAAAGTTTGTTTCTACGGTTTTCATTCTCGCATCTTTCAATGCTTTCCGGTTTCGCGAATGTGTTTGAACTTTTGTCAACACGAAGGGAGCGTGACAATGTGATTGGACGACTGAGGCCCGGTTCAGACGCCGAGCTTTTCATGAGCCGAACCTAACTCCTTGAATTAAAGTACATGAAAAGATCGGCGTCTGAATTAATTTGAAACGGCTCACCCGTTCTTTCCTCCTGGCTTAGCTGAGAATGTCGCCTTTGGAACGCTTTTGGAACGGCTTTGATTCAGACGCCGTACTTTTCATGTGCCGATCCTTACGCATGAATTATTATAATGTATTTCGCAAGCAGTTTAGCTCAGAGAGCATGCGTAGTGGAGCTAGTATACGTCACTTGCTCAAAATGGCGACGTGGAGAGCTACTTATGCTTGTCAAAGTAGCATCAGGGAAGATGATATGTGTAGTTCGTGTTTTTCTAACACAAAAGCAGCAGCGTGAGAAGACTAACATTTAACAGCTGCTGTCTTCTTGCAAACATAAAATGCAATGCGGTCTGCATTTTGTTTCTTCAAAGTACCGCTTGCTTCCACATGGCACGTAAAATAAACATCGATTTTGGGCGACGTATGTGTAGGTTAGCAGCATCCGACATGTTTATTTACTACTCCTAAAAACTGCTGACCATTTTCACTGCTTTTACTGGAACTGTATTAGGAGCGGCCAAAAAGAACGGCTTCTGAATCAACAGGCGTACTTTTGTTAATTTGGGTCGGTCCAATTTCGAATTGAGTTCAGCTCATGAAAAGATTGGCGTCTGAACTGGGCCTGAGTCAATGCAGTCATGCCAGTACACCCAGGAGAATAAAGAAATTTTGCGGTTGACAAACTATGGTCCGCCACCCCAGTAAGGGTCAGTTTGTTATCAACGGTCGAAGCCGTGGCCAGTTTTGTGCTAAAGCACCGCCTTTGAATGCTGTTTTGTTGCAATATTTACCGCCTGACGTTGTTCGCAGACTGGTATTGGCGTTGATAGTGGGTTGAAATGAAAGTTCAATCTTTGTCAATTGATTCTGATGTGAAATTGTGACCGTGGGAATATTTTATCCAGGAATATTTGACTCAAATTGGTGGCATCTGACAATTTAGTCTCCAGCCTTGGGATTTTATTATAACCGTTGACAACAACGAAGTTGTGAAATGGCTCAAATCGCGTCGGATCTGGAAAATAAGCACGCAGGAAGGAAGCTATCCACGATGGCAATAAAGTTAGGCTTTTTAATTGAGATTTTTTCATATGACTATCTTCTTAAGCTTTTTATCGCGATTCTCATACAAATCCTTATATTTTTGTCGGCCATGCTCACACTGAGCTTGGAGCGCCTGTGGATGATTCGCATGATCGAGGTCGATGTTGTTGATTTCGGATCACACATGATCGTAGACTAACATCTTTCTTACATTTTTCAATGATTGTCAGCAGCTCCTGACAGCATTCTGGCATTTTTAGATCCGATCAGGAACGTTTAATGCAACGCACTGCCTGCAATTTTAGCATTTCGTTGAAGTCTTCTTAACATAAATATCACAGATGTTTTCAGCCCATTCTCGCGCCATTTTTACCCCTGAGGCCATGCGGTCAAGGAACCTTGTGAGCACGTGCTCAACAGTGACACAAATGAGGAACCTCGTGGGAAGACCTTAGACAGAACCAAGTTGCTGACCAGCGGTTTTCGTTAAAACAATGGTTTGGTGGGGGTGCTCAGTCTCGCGGACTCAGAAAACCTGGTTGTGGTCATTGTTATTTAAGGTTTTTCAACATCGGTTACCTCGTGTCTCGAACCCAGATTTTAAAATGGTGCTTCGTCGTTTATCTGAGGGTACTGGAAAGAGATTTAGTTTTGTTAGAGTGATGATGATGATGCTGATGATAATGATGACGGTGCCACTATTAAATCCCTTATTTTCACTTACATATCCACGTTTTAGGGCTAGGGAAGTGATAAATTTACGATTTATGACAAATTCAAAAAGGAAAGTATTTGAGGATTCGATCTAATTCTCCATTAGGGCGTGGAATTACAATTTTGGAGGACCATGGCTGTCATTCTTATGTGGGACTGACTACAAACTCACCCCTTCTGAGGATAAGATGGGATGAAGGTTGGGCACAAGACACTTTCAAAGAGCTGTCTAACGTAGAGGCCTTACGAATAGCCGCATAAAGGTTTCTCCGTTTACTTCCAGTTAAGGACGATGCCTACTATTGTTATTGCGCATACGTTCTGCGCATCTCGAGATACTCGGATATGCTATAGGTGATGCTTAACAATAAGGGATATTTTGGTGCGGTTTAAACTATCCGGATAAAGTAGATCTTAGTAAGCACTCTTGGTATCCAAAAATAAAATTGGAGTGGGAGGGGGGGGGTTAACATACATTTTTGAGAGATAATTTAGCATCAGTTTGAGAAAGAACGCCATACATTGCTTTGTATTTTAAGGCTTTTTACAAGTATTATTCATGAATTATCTTTGAAAAATGCTTGGTTACTCCTAATTTTTCCTGCATAATCACAAAACGGGGCAAATTTATCTCTCAATTAGTAGGCAACGTCCTTAATTAATACCGGTACTGACGTATTATTTGGGAGGCGCAGTGGCCTCATGGTTAGTGCGCTCGAGTCCGGATCGAGTGGTCCTGGTTCGGGTCCTGTCTGGGGACATTGTGTTGTGTTCTTGGGCAAGACACTTTA
>NC_090880.1:2883273-2890773 GCF_036669935.1 Montipora foliosa
TAAAAAGGTCTCTTGATGACCACGATGTGGTGAGACCTTCAAGGAAGAAGAATCGAGTTGCTATATCTTTGTACGCTGCAGTTAAAGCCTGGTGAGTATACATTTTTGAGACCTGAGTTCGAACTTTTTTAAGCCGAACGTCTTCTGTTTCTAATCTCATGCCGTTTTCCGATCTATCATGATTGTAGGATACTCTTGAATTACGAAACTGTTGAAGATAGTTTCATCACAACCGCCGATGATATATTCGCACACGCTTCCCGGGAAAAGGGGAATAGCCCAATCAGTGAAGGTGGTGAAATTACCCCAAGGTTAATTAGACGAGCCGTCGAAGAGGTATTTGTTAGGAAGCCTACCCGAATGCGTGTCAATAAAAAGAAAGTTTGGGCCTACAGAGGGCTGAAGCATGTCAGTCAGCAGTCATCAGGAGAAACGACAAGTCCAACAGACGAATGGAAAACCCTTGTTCTCCAAGCAAAAAAGATGGATTTAGGTGCGTGGAACGTCGTAAAATCAACCAACACGTCTGTCAGCTTCGCCCGCTTTGAAAAAGTGCGATACAATAACCAGCTGGTCGTAAGTGAGATTTGCTTCACAAAAAAAGAGGATGAAAATTGCACAGAAACAAAGATCAAGTACCATGAAAGAGAAGTGCCAAAAGAGGTAGTGTGTACCCTTGACAGTAATTTTGGTAATTGTACAACGAAAAAGAAGGCATTATTGTGGATGAAATTTCTGGATTCGAGTTTTGTTTGCCATGGTTTTCAGACGGATTTTGAGTTTGCCGATGAACGCATAGCCAAACACCATATTATTACAGAAGACTACAACATCTCAGAAGAAAGAGCATTCTCTATTCGGTGCGAAATTCTGACCAATTCTGCGGGGATACGTTGCAGCAAATGTTCAGAGGAGAAAAAACGCCTTGACAGAAAAATCGGTAGGAGGATGTTGGCCACGGATAAGCCACTACCCCCAACTGCAAATCACCGATATATGACTAGGGAGCAGATCCTAGAAAAACTAGAAAGAGAAAAGCAGAGACGCCTATCAGAACAAAGACAAAGAGAAAGAATTCAAAGCCAAATGCTAGAACTGGAGGAAGAAGATCACCATGATATGGTGGAAATTATGAGACATGTGAATAAAGACGAGGTGCCAGAAGATATGCTTTTATTTTGGGATGAGCAAAAAAAGATCTTGCAAACCAAATCAAAACACCAGTACAGATGGCATCCAAAGTGAGTGCACACTATGTTACAGCAAGGAGCTCAAAAGTGTTACCGCCTTTTGATTCATTCAAATTATTTTATGCAGATTTAATCCAATCAGAAGTCAGCTGGAAACTGTCCATGACTTCTGATTGGTTAATGTCATGAAAGAAGGTGAGTTAATTATGGCAGGTCACACTTTTGGGCTCCTTGCTCCGAGGAGTCTGAGCAGTACTAATTTTACTGATCAGCAAATAATAATAACCACATAGATACACATGGTAATATAATTATTGTTTTATGTAGTCTTGCACTTGGGTCTCTCTTTGATGCATATCTTCTACTTCTTTTGGTAGGATTATGAAACTGTGTATAGAGTTGTATGTTAAAAACCCTCATGTGCTAGACTCACTTCGGCAAGTCATATATCTGCCAAGTAATCGAACTATCAGGTGTGTACATGTTTTAATTGGAATCTTATTTACAGGGTAATTGTAATTGGTGTGTTTTTTTTTCTTGTTCACTAATTTCTTTTATGTGTTAATATCTGACAGATGTCACAAGAATAAAGTGGAGCAGAAGCCAGGGTGGGATGCAAATCTTTTAAAATGGTGCCTTCAGGAAGCAAAGAAAGCAAACCAGAAAGAACAGGACTATTGGGGTGGCTTTGTTCTTGATGAAATGAAGATACGAGTAACTTAAAATATTGCAAAGCTGGGGTTTACATGGTTTAACCCTGGAGGGGGAGGGGGGGGGGGGTACTCGATGTATCCCTGGTTGGGGAGGTGCAGCGCGGCCCCTCATACCCTGACCCTGTTTAAGACAAATATCGCTGATTTTCCTACCCATTTTAAGACAGAATTCCGATTTTTGATACCCTGTTTAAGACATTTAACCCAGTTTAAGACAAAAATTGATAAATCGATACCCTGATTAACACAAAAAATGATAAATTCGATACCCTGTTCAAGACAAAATCCCGAAAAACATACCCTGGCTGGCCGTACGTCCCCATTAAGCCCTTATAAGGGAGTAACCACCCGGGGGTTTAACATCTGCAAAAATGGCCACCAACTGCTAAAACCATTTGTATTCCCTAACTAAATGCAAAAAAAAGGGAAAGATCCCTTCTGGGGCAAGGTCTACATATAATTTTTGCATCACACTAGTCATATCATTATGTTGGGCCAGGTAATAACTTTTACCACACCTAGCCATAAAAGCATCTCACAATTTCACGATAAATTTTCAACAGGAATGTCTTGTTCAACAATACAGAGTTCCTTGCAAATTTGTATAAATAACAAAATCGTCCCTGGCACTGCACTGTTAAAGGTCACTGTCAATATTGCATTATAAAAAGACAATTCCAAATGAACTAGAACCAGAAACAAATAGCCCAACTTTTTGGGTGGTTTGGTTCTAATTAAGGCTATGTTTCTCCTGTTTTTTTTTTTTAGGAACAGAGACAAATGGTCCTGTACTAGCATCACATGTCCTTCAGTTCATTTTTTTAGGAGACAATGGCTTCAGGTTTCCAATAGCCCAGTTCCCTTCAAGTGGATGCACTGCGAGTTCCTTGTTTTTTATATTCTGGGAAGGTGTCAGGAAAATGCTGGAAACAGGATTCAAGCAAAACAATGATATTATATTGCTTTTTTTCTTCACAAATTGAACAACTGTAACTTTTCAAAAACCTAATATCATGGGAACTATCCCAAATGTAACCAACTTTTCTTTTACAATGTAACTATTAAATTAGGAAATGACTTAACAAATTGCAAATTACAAGTAAAAAATTTACTTTTGTCTTAAAACGAGAAGCTACAGTCCTTCTGTATCATTAAAACTAATAATTATTATTTACATTATGGACACTGATGTGCATATTGGAAAACTCTGAAGACAAAAAATGTATTTAATTTATAGGTTATAATATTCGGTTTCTTTTCTGTACATGACCTATGCAGCTAAATACTTAAATTAATGAAACACTTTTTGTATATCCATAAATGAACTAACAGAGTGATTTCCTCTTTTATTGTCATTTCATAATATGAAACAAGAGTGTACTACTGCATCTTAGATGGAGCTGAGGTAAATCGACAGTTCATAAAGCTGCATTTTCTGGATGACAACGAGGCTGTGCAAAGGCATTTTACATGTCACAACATCTTCAATGGCAAGTGCCCTATGGTCTTCCTTATGGACCCAAAGGTAATCTCTGTTTTCTTTATAAGAGTAAACCCAGATTTTATTCCTATGTGACATATATGCATGACTTGTCTTGTTATGAGTAACCTGTTGTGTATACTAAAATAGCAAGATGAATGGATTATTAAACCATGCTATGGTTTATTTCATGTATTAACAAAAAGGGCGCAGGACACTCTAGCTATGACTCAGAATGGGTACTGCATGGAAACATCATATTTTATAATATTATACATAACTTTAAGAATAAAACTAATATAACTTGCACATCCATAGCAAAAATGAATTTTACCAATTAAAATGAATTATTGATTGCAGATCCAAAAACAATTTTCATTATCTCCTCAGCACAATGATAAAAAACTCAGGAATAATGTCTTGAAGAGCTCCCTTGATGGAAACAAACATCTGCAATATGGGGAGAAGAGCATTCTTTGGGAGCATTTGGTCAATGCCTTTAACTTTGACCAGGGAGAGTTTACAATGTCATACCATGAGAAGCTGACAGCAGAGCACTTTGAATTGAACCCTTCCTCAAAAATGAGAAATCACCTGGCAGAAGACGTTCTGGACAAAAATATGCTAAGCCTAATGAAGGTATTTCTCTGTCAAATATATCAATATGCAGCATTTCAATTAATAACTTAGCAACTTAAATGAGGTAATGGACGGTTTAAACCATTGACATTCATGGACATTCTTGTTCATTTTGTTACATATATTGTTTAGCAACATGACTTATCAAAAGCTGGATTTTGAAATTGCAGCTCATATGGTCACTTGTGAAACTCCAATAAGCCAAACAGAATTCATGTATGAACTAGTGTTTCTGACTATTTCAGGCATACAAAGTTCACCTTGCAACAAAGGGACAAGATGCTAGCAGCATTGATGCAACTATCACTCTCCTAAACCATTCATCGAAAATTATTCAACTTTTCCAAGATAAAATTGGCATACAAAGTATACAAGACAGCAGACTGAAAGATCTGAGCCAATTCTTGGATTTTTTGATCAAGTGGAAGTCATCAGCTGGTACTGATGGCAAAAAATTCATATCGTCCAAACTTTTCTTTGGTCTAAACTCCATGATCCTTGGATTTCAATCTCTAGTGTCAATCAAACTTAAAGCTTTTCCCAATGCCATCCTAAAGCCAGCCATAATAAATCAGGATTTGGTTGAGAACCACTTCTGTCAAGTCAGAGCATGTAATGGGCAAAATAACAATCCTACATGGCGACTCCAGGAGACATGCCAAAACACCATTAGATATGGACAGACAACAATTAGCAGAAAAAGCAATGCTGGGGCATTAAGTTTGAAAATGAAGAGTTAAATAAATCAGTACCTCTACATAGGGAGGAGAATAAGAAAACCTCAGTATGTAACATCACCATGGATACTTAACTCACAGTGTAACAAACTCAACCAGGCCATAGGCCATAGGCCACAGACTCATCATTTTTTCCCAGTGTAAATGTAAATAGACTTAAAGTAGGAAAGACCACTCTGCTGTAAGTGTGACCTTGTTTTGCTGTGGTATGTAGTAAGTTTGATAGCAGCTTTTGAAGTTGTTACACTGAAACTACAACTACTGAAAAAATTACCTTAACCTGATAATTCTGATGGAAACTCTCTGGTTTACCTCATCAACATTTGCCTCGGTCCGTAAATTGTCAAGGTAGAATGGACAAACCATAGAAGTACTTTGTTTCATGACAGGAATAAGGCGTTTGCCAACATGTGCCTTGCATTCTCTGGTGTGAAATTGGATACTGTAGGCCAGGCAAAGCTTGTGCAGTTGTGCTTTGGTATACATTTTCACAAATGTAGACTCACCATACTTCAATATGTATAACAGCAACCGCTGGTGGCTTGTCACCTTTCCATGACTGTGATCTGCGGCAATTTCAGAAAAGGGAACTAATGTTTTCTTCACTTCCAAAGCAGTTTTCCTTTCCAGAACTTTCTTTCTGTGCTCGGCACTCTTCTTCAGTCTGTTCAGTTAATTTAAGAACAGATGTATATAGTAATAAGTAAAGAGGTAAATCAAGATTTAAGTGATATACAGAATTGATTTGTTTATTGATATTTCTCAAAGAACTAATTATCTCCTTTAAATGCTATCCCAAAAAGCTCCATGGCATCAACAGATAAAACTAATGGTCCAAGTGAAACTTACAGAAATCCTAGGAAGGGAATGGTATTGTTGCAGGAAAGGAAATGGTATTATTACAGGGAAGGTAAGCAAATTGCTCATTGCTGGAAAATCCTCAATTCAGGGCAGAAAATCCTAAAAGATATATGTTCAGTTTTCTCTAATCCTGAATGAATTCAAATCAAAGTCACTGGTTGGTAAAAAAATGAGACACTTTCCACCTTTGACCAACCCGACCCCATCAAAAGTTACATTAAGAATGACAGAAATAATTATAGTTATTAAGCCGTAGAATAACTGATTTGAAGAAATATCCAGTCCCTATCCCTGTTGTAACCATTTGAAGTCTGCAGATTATGAGTTATAATACTGTGCATGAAAAAGCAATACCTGTGGGCAAGGCGAAAATCTCTTAAGTACTGCCCAGCACCAGCCAACATGTATCTGTTTGTGATTTCATCATACAGGTCATCCAAAGCCTTCTGCAAGAGAAATGATATTTTGAAATGAAAGTGTAAATTACCTTAACATTTTTGTAACATAAATCACTTTATATTGAATAATGTCAACTGCTCATGAAATGACAATATTCAGTAGATATATAAATGGAGAAATGTGCAGAAACTTAAACACCAATTTATGGAGTTCCCCAATCGGTAGGATATTTGTTTGAAAATGATCAAGATTCAGAATTCCATGTCTCACCCAGTATCTTACAAGGTGATGCCCTCTTTCGATTTGAGGTGGTTTCCAGAGAATTAAATTAACCAATTGCTAATGATTTAAATATTAAAGCTGAAATCTGGATTTTGCAGTATTATTATTATTACAAACATACCTGGCCTATCTCCTCATGAGCAGGGAAGCAAGCCATCCATTTCATTCTCAGTTCTTTTGAACTTTTAACAGCCTCCATAGCATCATCAACCAGGTTTTGATGTCTAGCACGCAGCTTGCTTTCATTGAGATTGTCAACTCTCATCTGCTCAAGTTCAAGGAAAAATTCATAAGCAGCATCCTCTATATGAATCAAACCCCTGGACCTATACTGTCTCTCTTCTGTGACCATCAATGTGTCTTGGTGTTTTGATGTCTGTTGCAGCTGCGCAAAGTTTGCGATTTCATATTCCTCAAGCAGACCACTCATTGCCAGAGACTCCCTTACTAAAACCTGGGTTGTTTGAACCTGAGATGTCATATGCAATTTGACATATTTCAATTTCGCATGAAACACTTTAGAAACAGCCCAAGCACCAACATGTCGGATTTTCGCCTTCCCTTCAACAGGTATTTCCTTGACATTGATTACCACAGGATTTGCCATTTCTACATTCTTCACCCTCTCGGCAATTTTCTCAACTACTGCTCCATACACAGAAATCATTAGCTCATTGCCAACTGCAACCTGAATATCTGACATTTCAGTGGTGCCAAAGAATAACTTCAAGACGGACAAGAAATTTGCAGATCTGCTTAGCATCATATACAAATCTCTAGTGTCTAGAGACCACTGCTTTGAAGAGATTTGAACACGCGAATCATCAGCCAGCAGGGACTCTTCTAGGATTATTTGGCATGCTCTGCACCACAACACCTTGCCAAAAACATCTAAAGTTTCATTATTCTTTAAAACTTCGTCAAGCAATCGGTTTTTGATGCCAGCATACTCACTAAGAGGCTCGGCGACCTTCATTGACTCCAACATAGCCCTCACACTAAAGCCGTCAGGAGGGGTGCGTAAAAAATCGTGAGAACTTTCGTCTGCCAAAACAGCATAAACAGTCTCTAAGTCCAGCATCAGTTCATCAGGTTCTCCCCTTTCAAAAAAGGATGTCACAATTTGTTCCGTTTTCTCATTCAGCTCATCCATTACATGATCTCTGGCTGCTTCAGAATCCTCATTTCTGTCTTCATTA
>NC_090880.1:2895773-2908273 GCF_036669935.1 Montipora foliosa
TACTTTCACAAACCGGATCTTCAAAGACAACAATATTTTGGTTGTCCACTGGAAGCTCTTCAGGGGGAAGAGATTTGTCCCCTTAAGCATCAATGATATCAGTGCATGTATAAAAAGCAATAAATTCATTGGTTTTGTGGGCAGGCGCGTGGTTAACATAATCATGAAATAGAAAGGGAAATTACAAATGATGTCAATTTTTGATTTTAAATGCATGCGTATGCACCCTGAAGGCGTGCTATTTTTAAATGTTCGAAAATTGATATCATTTTCATCCCCTTCCTTTCACTTTTTCTCTTCCTTTATCATCTTGTCATAGTCTGTTTCTATTGCAACAAAATATGTACGGTTCTGCAATGGTTTACAAATTGTTAAAAATATTTAAAATAGAAAAAATAAAGCTCCACCCAACGGATTTGGAGAAGCCTTGTTCTTTTAAGAAAACTAAAGAACGAAAGAAATAATGCTTCCAAAAACTCTTTGTCTACACTTTCGTTCATACAAATTAACGATGAGTTTGAAGTATTACCTGTATCGGGCCTTATCCCCATATAGGACCTGGCGTCATCTGGTAGGAAGTCATGGGGTCTAGCTTCTTTAGTACTGTTATTCAGCTCGCAGATATCGCCGGTGATCATGAAATTGTAGCTTTTGCACTTCATATTATTTTGACATAGAAAGTAGCAGTCAAGAGGAGTTCTGACAGCAACCGTTTTTAAAATGTGATTCTTAAGAGCTCTGTTGGACTTTAATAACTTGACCTCACACTGTTTGCTAGAAGCCATCATGAACAACCGTGAAATAAAGAATATTGAAAAGATCGTCAAATATCCAAGCTTCTGATCCATGTTCACGCTAATCACAGCGGTGTCCTATTTTAAAAAATAAAGTCAGGAAAGTGACATTATATTGCAAAATTTGAAAAAAATATATAATAATAAAGGAAGAAAGGAAAAAGTGCCAACCTGACAAAAATCTTTGAAGTCGCTTTAGTCGAAGAATCTTGTTAAAGAGAGCTAAGCTGTCGCAGTAAAATCCGTCAATCAGCTTGATCTTAACTAGAGCCCGAAATAGGGCCTGTTATACCTATGGACAGGAAGCAGCTGTCGGCAGAGCACGACTACATGTATTTCTTAATTGCTTTGAAAAAGGTCAACAATTTAAAAAATAGCCACTCATTGCCTACGTGTGGTCAGTGCAGTAAGACATCGCTTTATTCCACAACTGTCAACTGAGCTGCGTTTTGTTTTCCTGGAGATTCAAGTTGTCTATGCGTAATATGTAGCTCTAATAGTACACGATCTATTGTTTTGGTACCGTATATCAGGCCCGGGTCGCACTTGAGACAAACATTTGAAATGTCCTACCACTGTTGCCGACAAGTTGTTTTAAAACTTGTCCCAGACAATATTAGACATTCCGGTTTCGGGTCGCATTTACAGAGACAATCAACCGTGACATTTGGTAAAATAAACAAAAGTCTTGTCACTTTATCCGGCGCGCCATTTCTGGCATAATTTTAATTTTCCCGCTGTTTTATTCAAAGTGGTGAGCAGAAGCAATCGAAATCAATGAATCAACGAGAAATCGCCATCTTTCTGGCTTTCTATTTCTACCTTTTAAACGTGAGTGTAGCTAACGATGCGCAAAGAGTCATCCTCCTTTCTTGTATCGTACAAATAAGAGCACTTCAGGCACAAGTTTTGATGCTAAACCAACGGCGAAGAAGACGTCGTGGCCGTCTCTTTCCCCGATTTTGGGCTTTGCCAAGACCTGACCAGTCGTGGTTTGAAATACATTATTTTGATGCATCAATTCCTAGTGATTATTTCAGGAAACAGCTTCGCTTAAACAGAGATACATTCACAGCGCTTCTAAATTTAATCCGTCCACGGCTTACAAGACAAAATACTTACTTGCGTGACTGTGTGACAGCGGAAAATATTTTGGCATTGGGACTGTACCGCTTGGCTCATGGAAACTCTTATGTTACGATAGGTCCAAACTTAAATGTCGGTAAAACCACCGTCATTGAGGCTGTGCAAGATGTTGTTGACGCATTGTGTGATTTAAAAAATGAATACATCAGATTTCCATCAACCAACATAGACGTACTGACCACCCGACAAACGTTTGAAGGTTTAACTGATCTCCCAAATGTGGTAGGAGCTATTGATGGAACACATATAAAAATAAAAACTCCCATAGAAAGCGGGCCAGATTATTTCAGCCGCCTGCAGCAACATGATGTAGTCGTCCAAGCTGTGGCCGACGGTGAAAAACGTTTCTTGGACGTTGCTGCTGGTTTTCCAGGGAGCATGCACGATTCAAGGGTATTGAGAAACAGCTCATTGTATCGCCGAATAAGAAACAATGAACTTCTTCTCGGGCCAGCTGTAAGAGTTGGAGGGAGGGAAATAAAACCCCTTTTATTGGGAGACAGTGCCTATCCACTCTCCGCATGGTTGCTAAAGCCGTTCCACGAGGGAACGAATGACCCTGAGGAAATCAATTTCAACAAAGAACTTTCACGAGCTCGGGTATCAGTGGAGTGTGCATTCGGCATACTGAAAGGGCGTTGGAGAATTCTCCAGAAACGACTAGATAGCGATATAGCTTTTACCAATCAGATTATCATTGCATGTTGCGTTCTCCACAATTTTTGCATTGAGGCTGGTGATTTATGGGATGAAGATGGTGATGAAAGTGAAGATGATTTTCCTGTTAGAGATGGCAATGCTGATGGTGCAGACCTGAGAGACTTTTTAAAGGAATATTTGTGGAACTTGTAAATTACCTTTACAATTACGATGTCTTCACGGTTTATTACAAAAACGCTGTTTCAGCACACTTTTCATTCGATGATCAATTCACCATTGTATGATTCAAAGGATTGCAATAAAAAAGGCTTATATATATCAAATAAGATTCTGCAAGGAGAGCATGATAAATTACAATATAATAAACTCTTAAACAAAAAGAAAAACAATAACGATATCATTTGTACACCATGACATTTTAAGAATCACGGAAATCATTAAAATATTATGGCACTGTAATACATGTGACGAGGAAATTGAAACGATAAAACTACACCTTTGATGAAACAATAAAACGTGTCATAATGTAAAGGTTTCCTCATTGAATCATCGGTGTTGTCATGTGCTGTTTTGAGGAGAATGATATCAATCTCACTCCTGATTCTTCGATTGCATGGCCTGCATGAAAGTAGTCATGAATTGGCCCATGATCTGCAACTGTTGGGTTTGATTTTTTTCCATCGCTTCTAATGCATTTGTCAGCCTGTCACTTTGTGCCTGAAGCTTTTCCATGCTTTCTCGGAAAACTCCATCGTCGTCGTCACGTTCTTTCCGTGATGGTTTCGCGGTTTTGGCGTGCTTTCTTTCGTCCCTCCGCTGGCTCTTCCTTTCTCGCTTTCTGTTCAAACCGAACACAGCCAGAGATTTTTCAAACTCGTCATCTAGGTCGCGCTCCTCGTCATCCTTTTATTCATTTCCTTGCGATGATGAAGAAGAAGAAGCGCTTGGACTGGATTCGTGTACGTGACTGAATGTCACAATATCTCTGCACCCCAACACGGAATCTATTTCTTCGTAGTATGGCGAGGCTTTTCTGTCGCCCCCAGTCTGGTTGCGATTATGATCTTTAGCCTCCTTGTAGCGGTCTTTTAGGTATTTCATCTTCCTCTGACACTGGCTGCTAGTTACATTCCTGATTTTGGAAATTTCTTTGGCGATTTCTTCCCACACTTGCTTGGCATGCCTCGATTCAAGTCGTGTGTGTTTATCGCACCACAGTTGAACAAGGAGCTTCTCCTCTTCCTCACGCCACTTTCCGTACCCTCGGCCCGCTTTTGCCGAGCTTTCGCTGGCCTCACTAGAATCCACAACATCAGCGGACTCTGGTGATGCTGCAGGTAGGGAAGATTGAGCTGGCAAATTGCCGGAGTTGGATTGTACGAGCTCTGGATGGCTAGGATGCTGAAATTGCGCCAAAACCCCCGTTGGCACAAAAGTGTTTTGGGGAAATTGCTGTTGTTGGGCATCATGATTTTGATAGCGGTTCCAGAAATACTGTCCTGGCCTATACCCATTGTGCTGATCGTAAGAGTTATCTGTGTCGCTCCCCCAAAAAACGGGAACATTTGATCGAAAACCTGAATTCATGGCACGCGTGACCGACAGTACAACTCAGTCGCAACGAAATAATGAAATACAAAACGAGTACGTTACATTTTTAAGGCCTTTTGAAATTGATCGACAACTTTATCCCAAGGAAAACATTTTTTTGTTTTTGTTCCTAAAATGTCCTGGTTTGTTGCAGGACTACGGCTTCTTTGAATACTTGTCTCTGTAGACAAGTTTTTGTCCGCTAGAGACAAGTAGGTCGCACTTGGCGTGGTCAGCTGTTGACAGGAATCTGACATTTTTCTGGTTATCAAAACAAAGTTGTCCCAATTTTGTCTCAAGTGCGACCCGGGCCTCATTGTAGTGCCAAGGTAGACGTCTTAGGCAGGGGTCGCACTAATGCTTTTGGTGTTTACATTGCACATATTTCTGTCATCGCGTGCCTGCGCCAAGTGCGACCCTTTTGTCGCGACCAGACATAGGCAGGGGTCGCACTGTGGCCATATTTTTTTTTATGTCGCGTCATATGTTGTCCCACAAATATGTCACGACATTTACGCCACGGGAGTCTTGGAGGTCGCACGTCTGGGACATAAATGATATTTGATACCGGACTGTCAACTCTTAATATTTCACGCGCGAAAAGAGCTTTTTACAGCGAGGTTTTCGATATAACGAACCCTTGATTTAACGAACAAATTTGGCCGGTCCCCAGAGACTTCGTTAAATCGAGGTTCCACTGTAGCTAGCTAGGCACATGTGTTACCTTTGAAGAATTGCGAAAATTCGATTTTTGCCGGTATTTCAGATTTGATGGACATTGCGGCCGAAGAAAAACATAAAAATGTTATTTTAAGGCCATTAGACAAGATATGACCTGCTTCGAGGCAGGACATCGGCTTTTTTGATCTTTAGGTCCTTCGGACATAGTTATGTCTGGTCGCGACAAAAGGGTCGCACTTGTCGCAGGCTCGCGATGACAGATTTTATGTCCAATGTAAACACCAAAAGCGTTAGTGCGACCCCTGCCATAACTATTTCCGAAGGACCTAAAGATCAAAAAAGCCGATGTCCTGCCTCGAAGCAGGTCATATCTTGTCTAATGGCCTTAAAATAACATTTTTATGTTTTTCTTCGGCCGCAATGTCAATCAAATCTGAAATACCGGCAAAAATCGAATTTTCTCAATTCTTCAAAGATAACACATGTGCACAGCTACAATTGTAGCTACAGTGGAACCTGGATTTAACGAGGTCGCTGGGGACCGGCCAAATTTGTTATATCGAAAACTTCGAAGTAAAAAGCTCTTTTCGCGTGTGAAATATTAAGAGTTGACAGTCCGGTTTCAAATATCATTTATGTCCCACACGTGCGACCTCCAACACTCCCGTGGCGTAAATGTCGTGACATATTTGTGGGACAACATATGACGCGACATAAAAAAACATAAGGCCACAGTGCGACCCCTGCCTTAGGTAAATAGCCCCCTAAGAAGACATGTGGTTACTAGTAGACCCAGAAAGATTGAAGAAAATAAAAGGGAATGGAGAAACATTGGCTTCGAGGCTGACATGTTAATCATTTTCAAGATCCCTTGCAACTTCTTTATCACCACAAGCCTCTGATAGTTTTCCAAGAAAATATTTCACTGAAGTCAAGCCCTGTCCGGCGGAGTTAGTATTTGGTTGGGGGACCTCCAAATATACGACTTGCTGTCAGAAACAAAGGACCGAAAATACTATTTTAGCGCTCAAAAAATGCGAAATAAGCAAGGTGCAGATTTTGTTAGCCTGCCTAAAAGTAAATAAATAGTGATATACAGTTTGTGGGAATAGCAGTAAGAAGTTTTCAGGAAGTGTCGATCGACAATAAAATATTTTGCCATCAGCACTAAAATTTGTGACATGAAAACAACATAAATTTTGAACCTCGAATATAAAAAGTTAACATCAGCGAAAAACATTTTGGGAGATTTTTGCTCCGTTCAATTTTTGAAGGAAATCGCAAAATCGAAAGTGCCGTCGATTTCAGCGGTGTAGTGTAGCCCTTAAGGAAAAAAACTGTGCAGATGCGTCGTTTTCCTCAGTCGGCACTTAACGCGTTCGGGAGGTGGGTTAGTGCACATGGCTGGTTCGAGCATGCGCACCCATGCGACTCTTCATTACCCGATTATCTAATTTCATCGTTTTCTGATGACCTTTCCAATGCTATCAACATCTACTTACCGACAAAAAGTGTCATGCTTCACCCTACCGATAAACCCCGGAAGTCTGCTGAGATTAAATCTCTCATACTCGAACGACAACGTGCTTACCATTCTGGGCCTACCGAAAAATGGCGACACCTTAGAAACAAAGTTCGGGAAGTCATCTGCAAACGTGAAAAGGCGTTTTATCCGCGCAAGGTGCAAAACGTAAAGGGTACTGACCCGAAGAACTGGTGGGGCTTGGAGAACAATTGTGCTATCCAGACGAGAACGGCAACATTATATCTGGTAAGACCCTCGCCACTCGTCCAAACAACGTTTTCATATCAGTAACTTCGGATCTTTAACCTCTTGACACCTCGAATTTCCCAGCCTTTTTACCATAGCTTGAACAACCACCCACCATATCTACTACAGCGGTTCGTAAAAAGCTTCCGGTGCTTTAAAGGTACCTAGACCAAGCACCCGATAGAGTCCCAGCCCGTCTCCTAAAAGAGTTTTCACCTGAGCTGGCTGAGCCGATTACTAGCATTTTTAACCGCTCACTGTCATCGGGGATACAATGGAAGGCCGCTAACATCACTCCTGTTCCCAAGGCCACGCCCATAACTGGGGACGGGAATTTAAGACCTATCGCCCTGACGCCGGTGCTTTCTAAAGTGCTACAGGATTTCGTTGTTGAGTGGCTGTTAGAAGATGAGCGACATCTCATCGACCCCCAGCAATTTGGCAGTCTCAAAGTAACCTCTACCGCCTATTGTCTTTTCGACATGGTACACAACTGGCTCTCGCCCATTGACCACCCTGGTAAGTTCCTGAGAGTGTCCTTCCTAGATTTCAGCAAGGTGTTCGATCACATTGACCATACTGTAGTGTCGTAGCGTGAGTTATCATTGGAATGTCGTTATTATTGTCAATGGTATTAGGTGAGCGTGGCCCTATGGGAGAATTGTATTGTTGTTAAATTATAAAAGCTAGGGCAATTTATTCAAGTAGGATGTGTAGTGTAACCGTGTGCTAGATCTAATAAGTGTTTTAAAGGAGAACTGAAGATAAAAATGGAATTTTTTTTCCTTCGCCAAATTTGTAGTGCCTGACTTAGTTAAAGGAAATAGACGAGTATTTGAGGGGTTTCTTACATTTTTTCGTCTTTATGAGGCCAGAAAGACCCTATTGATTACTCGATGGAAGTCCGCCATTTTGCCTGTACTATAGCGGGCTTGGGCGCTAAGCGTGACGTCATTGCGCTCACTTGCTTGAAAGCGGGAAACTTGAAAAATGGCTCAGTGCGTTATTGTGGGCTGTTCTAATAGAACTGTCAGACACCAAAAGAGTTAAGTTTTTCGGAGAAGTGAACCGAAGAGTTGTTTTTGCGAGCAACTGGGACACGTCATTCAGTGAATGGCAATCGCGCTTCAAGCTGGGTTTTGTAAACTCGGCAACGATCACAAAGATGTTTAACTTTGAAAATTCGCAATACTACGAACAGAGTAATGTGTTTACATAAGATGGCAGTTTGTAGCACTTCTCTTTGCAAACACATGCACGGTCGAAATGCTAGAATCCTGCTTTACGCAACGAATAGCTTAATCTGCCGGCACATCTAACTTAAATAGATCTTAAGCTATATGTAGATCTTTTAGTTAAGAGCTATGAGCATCACTAGATGTCTGTAAGCTAAAGTTTGTCAAATTGAATCGAAATGATAGACAAAACAACAGCAGTCAACAGAATCTCGTAGTAATCAAGTTTTCTTTATTACCTTAACATCCTTCTCACATTTCTCAATGATTGTCAGCAGCTCCTGGCAGCATTCTGACATTTTTAGATCCGATCAGGAACGCTTAATGCAACGCACTGCCTGCAATTCTAGCATTTTCGGTGAAGTCTTGTTAAGGAAAATATCAGAGATGTTTTCAGCCTGTTCTCGCGCCATTTTTACCCCTGAGGCCATGCGTGCTCAACATTGACACAAATGAGGAACCTCGTGTCTCGAACCCAGATTCTAAAATGGTGCTTCGTCGTTTCTCTGAGGGTACTGGAAAGGGATTTGTTTTTGTTAACGAGTGATGATGATGATGATGATGATGATGATGATGATGTTGGCACTAACACATCCCTTATTTTCATTTACATATCCACCTTTTTAGGGTGGGGGGAGCGGAAATAAATTGATGACTTATGACAAATTCAATCTAAGGAGAACTGTGAAGAAGTCGTGGATACATTTCTTACAATCGGGGAGTTCTGTTGCAATCAGTTGCTTTCTGATCTTGGCTAGGAAATAATGACTGAATATTCGTGTTTGATTTTTATCTAAAAAGAATGCGTTATCATTGGCAGACTACACCAGGTCATTTAAAAAAAATAAGGGTCCTCAGCTACGTAAACAGCCACGAATGTCTCAGTTTGCGATAAGTAAAAACAAGGGTTGTTTCCAAAACTTCTCAACCTTTCATGAAATCTGGAACGGATCATGAGATATGCTGTAGTTAGTTGCATTTTATAGATACAAAAGAGCCAGTTGAAAAGAATCGCCAACTGGTGTTTTCGGCTTCTTTAAACTTTTTACGAGGTTGTCAAAAGCCTATGAAGTACCAGAGGATAGTAGGAAAGAGCGAATTCGTGTTTCATTGTTATCGTAAAGGAATGCTTCTGTTCAACTACAACAAGGTGATGCCGAAAAGATCTGGATATTTCTCAACTTTGTAAATAAAGCTATTGAGTGGTTTTAACTCCGTCTTAATATAATTACCTTAATGCTCATTCAGCTTTTAAATATGTTAAAAGTGCACCTTAAAAGTATTGAATATAGCCAATAGAATGATGAAATAATAACAGACTAAAAGAGCAGTAGTTTGCTTTTGGTGAACACATTCAGTTGTCACTGTCCACGGCAATCTCACGTCGTGCTCCTTTGCTAGTACGAGTGGACCTGTGAACTTTGCGGATCGACGAGAAAGTGTCTCTTCGCATTCATTTTCAGCACACATAGCACAGTGACACCTTTCGTGAGGTGTTCCACTGAGCAATAACTCGGTAACACATGCTGACTGCAACAAGTACTGATCAATCCCATCGGTCATTCTAAACAGTGCGTGTAGGGCCGAAAAACTTGTTGCGTTTTAAAATAGAAAGATAAGCGCAAAGGTTTACTCATAGGGCTCCTCTAAACGTATTTGGTGCACTTGCATTCCGGGACTTTCTTAAAATCGTAAACAGCAAAGAAACTTAGTTGGTAGTGGAACAGATGTACTTTGTGTATTATGGACAGGGTGGACTACAATGTTTTTAAATCTTCAAACTTCAAAAGAGCCGGTGTGAGGAGAAGCCTTTTTTTTCGAAAAATGAAGCTCGTGACATTTAATTTTTTGTAGGCTAGTGCTACCCGTCCCTAAGATTGATTTTTGCTTTGACGCTCGTTCAGTCAATCGCTTCAACGTCTACAAACTAGGCTTGAAAATGGAATGGCTCTTTCATTTCAACTGTGACTCTTTTGAAAATTCAAACAGAGGTGCATTCTTCTCTACTAAACCAAAATATATCCCATGACTTTAATGTTCTTGCCCCCATTATCTGAAGACGGGTGATTTATAGCGAAGTTCCCACATGTATTGAGATTATCATGATGCCCTCCGTTACCAAACCCAATTCTGGAATCAGGAGTAAGGCAGTCGTTCTCGTTGTTTCCAATGATGCCGATTCTTGTTCTAGAGTGGCCTTTAGAAGCGGCATTGAACCCTTCCCTCTTACAGTTGGCCTGCAAGGACGCCTGAGAACCAATCAACGTCTTCCATTTGTTGCGGTTCAGTGATGTGGAGCGATATTTGCCGTAAGCTATCAGTGAATGCAGAGACTGGGCCTGCTTGTTTATGACCAGAAACTTGATTGGCTGACCAGGTATCTTCATACCGAGGCAGATCTTGGAGAAAGACGTGTTCCAGTAGGACGGTAGTTTGGTTTCTTCAAAGTCAAACCCAGTCTTCCCTCCTGGGAGGTTGTAGGGGTTTTTATTGCTCCACAAGGCCGAATCATAATGAAAGGTTTTCTGAAATAAAAGCAAAAAAACCAAAAGAGTCAGCTGCACGAGCACAACCTACTAGTTCCCAGGGCTTTTCTCCACGGAGAGTTGGGCTTTCTCGGCGGAGAAAAGCCCTGGGAACGAGGTTGGTATAAGTGATGTCGAAAATAAATTTTTATATGTGGTTAGGGAAGAACTTCAATTGTTGCGAAAAACTTGCGCCGTCACATACCTTTTTCCCGTCAATCTTCACGGCAAGCGTCCATCCTCCACCTCCGCATCCAAAGTTTCCCATGTGACAATAAACAGGAATCTCTTGCGACCCAAACATCAGTGGATACACTTGGCTTTTGGAGAACCTGTACCAAATAAAACTTTGTTGTTGAAATAGTTCGGAAGCCGATGAATACGAAGAGTTTCCCAGGTGCCTTCTCTTGAATTCCCTGAGGTCTACATTTTAAAATACCTAAAGTTCATTACGAGCTTACTTGTGTTTTTCATACAGCTCCTTGCACGAAGACGAAGAGACAGGAACAGCTGTAGAAAGTATATAAAAAATGTCGTGATCAGAAATAACTTCAAAACTACTTGAAGTATTTTATTTTTGATAAGTAACATCTCTGACAAAGCTGGTCGAGCGATATTGGATGAATCGATATTAGACGGATGCCAATCGCTAAAGGCGGGCAGGAAAAGTCGACTAGACCGTCAAATGCGATAGTTTCTTCGCCTCTCGCCAACGTCTCATATTGTTGTATTCTGATCAATGAAACCATCGAAATAACAGATTGCTTTTTAAAAATCAGCTTACCTAGTGATATATTCTTGACTACTGCAATGAGACTTTCTAGTTTATTTTGCAGCGTTTTAATAGCCTCATTGGCTCCAGAATCCTGAAGCAAGTTGCACATAAGATTGCAAAGCATGACCTGGTTGAACGGTTTGGCGCAAGATTTGTCGGATCTGTCTGCATTCACAGCCATCGAGAAAAAGACTGCAATGAAATAAACGCTGAGACTTCAGCGCATTTTGTAACAAATACGGAAACTCGCCCTCTTAACAAAGATTCCAAAATTCCTTGATTCCCGAGAAATAGTGCGGTACTAAACAAGTGTAAATTGAATAAGGAAATTAATAAGATTTTCCTATAGTTACAAATACCCCCGAAAATTTTCTTGTTGACAACCTCATCCAATCAGTTTAATCCAAGTCTACTGTTTATCCCTCTACTCGGCTCATTCCCTTTTGGCGTCATCGCCAAGTATCGGAATGATGATTAAATTAAAAGAGATTGCGTGGCGTGCATGTCCGCCTGTGTGGTATAACGACGTGAAACCCTTGTGTTGCAACATTACAACTTCCTATGTTTATTACTTTTTTGCGTGTTTGATCTATGATGTCCTGGATTTTAAATAGAGATTGGGAATTTTATCCCCAGTTTCACTCATAACTGATTCATACTTTGTGCCAAAATGCTTTGCTTTTCCGAATCAGTCTTCTTTCAAATGAACGTACTTCTATTGACCTGTCCACATAGGAAGTATTATTACAAGGCTGTAGCTACAAATTTTTGACTGGGGAGGGGGGAGGCAATGAAGCGAGCGCCAGAGGCACAAGTCGTTACGAGGGTCTGGAGGAATGCGCTCCAAGAAATTATGAAATGCAGGGGCACGGAAGTGCTACCGTTTAAGGATATTTCATCAAACGTAAACGTTAATTAGACCAAGTTTACAAACAAAGGTACCTTTAAAGGTTAAGGTTTTGTAAACTACTGGTTTCACCAGTAATTTGTGTTTGCCCAATAAAGTTATATGATTAGTATTAAACTATTGATGTATCCAAATGGATTTCCAAATGGATTTCCTTCAAGAATATCTTTATCAATCAAGACGAGCGAATTGGTTGTGAAAAGTTTCAAAGGCATATATCAGTAAAGTTCAAATTATCTGTCCAACACTCCAGAAAGAGACGACATAAATTTCTCTATGGAACATTTTTTGGGGGTTAATTTGTAAATCCATTTTGAATACATTTTTTGCTTCATTAGACTAAGGCTAATGTTTTTAATCAGTCAGCCGAAAATGAAGTATTGAAATGAGCTACGTGAAGCACGAAATTTTGCGGG
>NC_090880.1:2915773-2925773 GCF_036669935.1 Montipora foliosa
TAAAACATATACAAAATTCGTTTTAGGTAATTTTATCTACGCTTTGTTCGGGCGACGTTAAGCTGAAGAAAATCTTCTAAAATACCGCATCTTGGAGTAAACACATTGCCCGCCGCGATGCTCTTTACCCTGAGATTTAATTCCCCCCGCATGGAAAAACGTTCATGTAATTTCAAAATAAAGCAGGAAAACGAAAAAGCCAACCTTTGCTTAGAGTCTTTGCAAAGTTTCTTGTGTGTTTAAAGGTATATTCAAGGAAATAGATTGTAGCGACTGTGATAGAAAACCGTTCAGAAAGTAGTCTTCTTCGAATTGATTGAGTTCACGACTCGATAAGCACGTTGAATTCGCTCGAAAATTCTTCTGAATTGTTGTCCGTAAAGAGCAAGGTATCCGCACAAAACCATCAGTGAAAACGTTTTAAACGAACCATTTTCCACGAGTAAATTATCAAAATTTGAGACGACGAATTCTGATCAGTTATCACAATAGACCATATTCGTATTCTCAGTATTGGACTGGAACTAGCTTGCAATGGAGGCTAATGCGGGGAAATCTTTTCAAATGCAAATACCTTTTAATATATTACCCCGCATTAGCCTCCATTGCAAGCTAGTTCCAGTTCAATACTGGGAATACGAATATGGTCTATTGTTTCAGGAAAGACTAAGTGCCGTGTCATATTTCATTGCGTGACACCAATTTTATACCGTGGGAAGGGTGGGATCGATAGGCTTCTTTGTGGATCTCACGTGAGGATTGAGCCTATTGCACGCACATGTATACAATTCTTTCATAAAAGACGATTGCTTCCTGGTATTTTTTACAAAATAATATCATGAGGAGCTTAAGCCGACTCAGGAATTCTCGGCTGGACGTCTCCTGACGGTGTAGATATCCATCAACAAAGGCTAAAAACATAACACAAAAGGTGTTTCGTATTCAGAAAAGTGTTAAAGCATTCAGGATCGATCAGATTGTACTGTGAACTTACGTTAAGCAGAAAAAAGTAGTTAATTTTTTATCGAATGACCATATTTAGGGGCGAGATGAATTTTATGGGGAACACAAATCTATTTCAGTTCGTTTGCGCGCATCGACAGTGGCGGTTAGTGCTAGGACACGGAACAATTTTTCGTTCTATAGGAGGGGGACATTGGGATTTTCGGTTTTGCGGTTTTGGCTATTTTTTAGATCGGTTTTTCGGTTTTTGTGCCTAAAGACTTCGGTTTTTCGGTTTTGGTGTTCATTGCGGTTTGCGGGTTTTTCGTTTTTTAGCATCTGGTTTTCGGTTTTCGTAAAAAGTACGAGCGGTTTTTCGGTTTTGTTATCCGATGTGCTTTTTGGGTTTTTCTAATTTGTCCTATTTGGGTTCCGGTTTTTCTTAGATTTGAGCGGCAATTGATCTCGAATAGAGTGTTATTTATTTATTTATTAAATCTTTCTTTAACCACGGTGCAATTCATCAGCAATATAAAAAAAAAATATGTACTAACAATTCAAAATATATAGATAGAACTATGTAAACTACATTAACTATCTTACTCAATATCATACAATAAAAGCTGCTTTCCATGAATGCCGTGTTTAGAATAATGGCTTAGATAACCTCTTTAATTAATCAGTCGTTTGAATTGATTGAGGGACTCTGCTTTCCTTAATTCTAATGGCAAACTGTTCCACAAAACTGGGCCACTAAATAGCTAAAGCTGCTTTTTGTAGTTTGTGTGCAGTTGCGGAACATTTACCTTATTCACAGAGCCTCTCAAATAATAACCAGAATCGCGATGGACAATTTTCGAGCAGAGATACTCAGGTGCTAGTCCCTGTAGGGACTTAAATACCATTGCTGCTCTTTCAACCCTCCTTTGAGAGACTAGGGATTTCCATCTTAAAAGTTCAAATAAATTGTTGACATGAGCGTCATAGTTAGAGTAGGTGAAGACACGGGCTGCTCTGTTTTGTTGTTTTCGCAGTTTGTCCTGCAAAGTTACTCCACAGTTTCCCCAAACAATATTGCAGTAGTTGAAATGAGGTTGTACTAGGGCCTGATAAATAGAATGTAAGGTCCCATAGGGTACAAGATGCCTGTTTTCACTCACGTGATCAGTAACCTTGTTTTTCCTCTGAAACAAAAGAAAACGTTTGAGTGATAATAGAGCTCGATTCCCGGAGACGTCACATGAAAACACTCCGGTAGCCGCGAAACGCCAAAGTTATAGAGAGGAATGCGTGACAAACTAAATGTCACGGTAGGGGATCACGCGTGTCGAATGACGCCCGAGTTGGTGCGGAGTGGATGAAGATGACGGACCCCATGAAGATCTGAGCGAGCATGAAATGAGTGAGAAGCTAGTGACTCTTACAAAGGCCAGTAAGAATTTGATGAAAGTAGTGACCAAGTCAGTGCAGATGACAACAATTCCCAGGGTCAACAAGATGAATTAGGGACATCCACGAATTTTCTCTTTGGTGCAACGTCGCGATATGGAAGGGCGGTGCCCGGGGGGAGGGGGAAGACTCCCATATAAAGAGGGAAGGGATGCTCATCGTCTCGCTTAGGGGTGTAAATTTCGGATTTTGGTCTCACTTAGGGTGTTTTGGGCAAAACGCAGTCATATGTAGCCGTGAAAATCTCCTTTAGGGTTGCGCGCGAAGAAAAGTAAAAGTGTATATTTACACTTTAATATTTCTCCAGGCAAGTGAAAGTATTAGATGATAATGTCTTTGCCATCATTAAAAGTCGCTGTATTGTTTATTTTCCTGCGTTATAATATGGTCTCTTTTAGGGGTCAAAAAACGCCTGGGCCACGCCCAGATTGGTCTCCTTTAAGGGTTTCATGTAAAATTTCCGACGAGCATCCCTCCCCATTTTATATGGGAGTCCATCCCCCGGGGGCCGGTAAGGTTCAATATTCGATTCCTGTTTTAAGTAAGTATCTGTTTATTACCACATTTAACCTTTGAGCAAGTTCCTGCTGCCATGTAAAACAAGGAACAAACAGTACCGGTTAGCTTCCTCAATGCAATCGCATGTCAGTAGACCAAGATTAAACATTCCATTCGAATCTCCAAACTGTCAGGTCTTAGTTATCAAATAGAAATGTTCAATTAGATAGTTTTGTTTGAAGTTTCCAGAGCTATAGCTTTTTGCAATTGCAAAATTGCAATTTTAGAGAGGACTTGCGTACAAATTCTCCTAAGTTAACTTGGCTTCATTACCATTCCTTTACGGAAAATGAGCCCACAAAGTCCGGGCTCGAGAGAGCGGCGGAAATAAAGCCTATGATTTTAGCAAGTACTAAAAGATATGAAGGCTTTAGACAAGTCCATGACATTCACAAATACTTGTCACCATTGTATCGGTTTTCTGACGGTTTTGTATGCGGTTTTCGGTTTTGGCCAAATTTTTTTGCGGTTTTGCGGTTTCTGATACACCCCAATGTCCCCCTCCTATAGGATTTATGGATTAACTCTCTCACCCAGGGAAAAATGGTACAGGTCGCCGTCGTCTCTCGCCGACCAGCACTACTTCGACACTCCTCGCCGCTGGTGAGCGAGAAGACCTCTGGCATCCAGGGTAAAATGTTAGCCAATTTGTCGAAGGAAAGTTTTTTCAGCTCTTTCGAAGAGAGATTTGTCGCCTTCAAGTCGGTAATTTTTTGCGGGAAAATGGTGATCACGTTCCGACATTCGGCGGGTCTAATCTGCAGATCGCCGATCGCAGGTCACAGGTTGCAGTCATTGTTTCACCCATACAGAAAGTAACCTAAACATTCTTAAAAGCTAACCTTAGGCCTGAAAACTTTTGTTTGGGCCTAATTAGGCCTAAGGTTAGCTTTTAAGAATGTTTAGGATACTTTCTGTATTGGTGAAACAATGACCTGCAACCTGTGACCTGCGACCTGCGACCTGCAGATTAGACTGGCCGTCCGAAATTCTGGTAAAAACGTGGACGAAGCTTATTGAGCTTACGGAATAACTTTGGTTGGCCTCTGTGGGGGGATTAATTGAGCAGTCGTCGCCTGAATGTCATGGATTTCTGTATTCAGATGTTTCCAAACGAGTTATGGAGGCAGTAAACAATGTTGACGTCGGGGAATTCGGTGCTGGAAGACTTCCCTGTATACAGGCTCACGCTCAAACGTTGAGGTAAAATAATTGCTGTTAGGTTCAATTTCATGATATCAGGATATCATGATAGCAGGAAATTGATAAGTCTGTAATTAATATTGAATGTGCCTCCCTGTTACATGCTGGGAAATCAATTAGCCCGGAATGAAATTTTAAGCAGCTCGATTGGGCATTCTAAATTTCCCAGTTCCTCAGTTATCGAGTTCCATAAGTATAAAACTTAAAAATGGTTTGCTTTAAAATCAGAAAAGAACCAATTCACCGTTGCTGTTGAGAAAAGTGTATGCCAGGCAAAACAAGCTGCATCTCGGTAGCCTGAAAGTTAAGAAATAATTTGCCTGTTTTTAAATTAACAAATACACCAATACAGCACTAACGTTTCATGTTTAACCGGAGGATTAGGGAAGCAGATGTTCGAAGGTGTAATAGCTGTTGAGTTTTATTCCTCAGTTATCGAGTTCCATAAGTATAAAACTTAAAAATGGTTTGCTTTAAAATCAGAAAAGAACCAATTCACCGTTGCTGTTGAGAAAAGTGTATGTCAGGCAAAACAAGTTGCATCTCGGTAGCCTGAAAGTTAAGAAACAATTTGCCTGTGTTTAAATTAACAAATACACCAATACATCACTAACGTTTCATGTTTAACCGGAGAATTAGGGAAGCAGATGTTCGAAGGTGTAATAGCTGTTGAGTATTTTTCCGGCCTCAGTTATCGAGTTCCACAAGTATAAAACTTAAAAATGGATTGCTTTAAAATCAAAAAAGAACCAATTCACCGTTGCTGTTGAGAAAAGTGTATGCCAGGCAAAACCGTGACAAGTTGCATCTCGGTAGCCTGAAAGTCAAGATATAATTTGCCTGTGTTTAAATTAATTTGAAATAAAGAGAATAAAGAAAAGAAATTCCATTTTTTAATGCATGATGCTAGCCGTTGTAAACCGTGTTTTAGAAAATATTTCAAATTGATTTATTGTGCCTCTGGACCGTATTTTGACTCGTCACTCAAAATTATTTTAAAGAAATTTGAGATATTTGTCGTCGTTAAAAACTTTATGACGAAGTCGGCCCAACGAATGTGTCGAGATTAACACCTCTCTCTCCCTTTGTCTCTTGCTCTGCCTTTTTAGTGTGAGTCTTGTTACAACTCCCACTGATATTTTGGTAATTTTTTTTACCTTAACAGCGGGGACCCACATTCCTGACCCAAGTTAAGCTCCTCATGATACTGTAACAACTGTGCACAGCGTCACTGAGGAAAACCTTTTTAGAATTTTACATGTACTGAGCTCATAGTAACGATGAGCTATCTGAAACGTCTCAAAATTAGCATGTGCAAACTTTATGTATCATTATGACAGGGGCAATCTTTGCAGTAAGCCACAATCCTGTCAACATACGGTGCCTTTCTTCGCTTTGTTATGTCAGCTACAGGAATGTCAAAGTGCCTGCAAATGTCCTGGAGAACAGGTATAGCGAAATTTGAAATCTTCGCGTTCTTGATCAATTCACACAAGTTATAGCAGTCATAATATATACGATGCGATATTGCTAATTGCTCAAGAATATCGCTTCGTAAACCACTGAAATCATCCTCATTCTGTGCTGCTTCTCTTTGATCTATCTCCACACCGCTGTCCTCCTCCTCGCGCTCGTGGTCTTGTAGAGTGCGTTTGGAAGCCAACCTTGAGAAGTAACTTGCAACCTGTTGGCTTCTCAGGAACTCGGAACTTGTAAACAACCGCTCTCCGTTAACATACTTTGCTGTTATCATGGCCTTAGCCACGGACGCAGCATCAGCTTTCTGGCCGGTAACCTCTCCGATAGAGAACCTAGTAAACAAGTAGTTTTTCTGCTTATCTGAAAAGCGCTTTGTTCTCCGACCTTGACTTGATTTCAGGGCCCAACCCATCTGCAAGCTTGGTTGTGCTGCACTGTCGGGACGTGCTGCTGGTGGTAGTTCTGGGAAACTTCCTGACTGTCCCTGTAACCTTTCTGAATATCCATGCGCTGCTTTGTCTAATAGGGTCTCGTGTTCAAGCGTACGCTCATGTCTACCGCAGTCCAGGTGGTGTTGAAGTGCTGAGAAACGCTGATATGTTTTCATACATCCTTCTTCAGGGCAAGACATTGCTGTGGTGAAAAACTCTTTTGGGGGCGAAAAGGATTTGCTTTCGTTGATATGAAGTGTTGATCGGACAGCTGATTAGATTCAGTGATGTCCTCACCGAGATCGGGGATGGTCATCTCATTTCGTATGCCCGTTTTGGATAATGGTACTACCTTCCCAGGCCCGATCCCGTACGCTCTCCACACTCGTAAGTTATCTTTTCTGTACTCGATGTTGGAAATAGCACTGACACCTTCCAGTTTCGCACTAAGTGGTCGCGGGAAAGTTGGAAGGATTGCTAATGTTTCATGGACTCCAGGTATTCCGCCAGAAGACAACATTGCAGCTACCATTTCCCGCCCAGTCTCGATGTTATTGCCGGCATTTAAGTGGATTTTCATATGCGATTTGATAGAGGCCGCCTTTCGATCGCAAGCGCCTTTACCACCTTGTGGATCTGAGAAATCCATGCGTCGAACGAACACACTAGTATCTTTGCCAATTAGGCTTGCTCCTGTGATAGACGCCCCACAGTGATAACATCCAGCGTTATCTTGACGGTAGTACACAGATTCCAGATGTGGGAGCTCTTTCTTCAGTTTTGATACCACATCCTTCATGATAGAAAGAACGGTGCAACTGTCTTGATTGCAGCTCCGAAATACGTGAACGAATGTCATTGCATGGAATTTTTGGTCGAGTTCAGCCCTATGGATCGCCACTGTTATGTGCCACGAGATTCCTCGCTTTCCAAACCAATCGGTTTGGCTTTCCCTGTACTTCCTGGGAAGAAACTTCATGGCCCAATCTTGAACTAGAAGTACTGACGTTTCATCTAGCATGTCAAGTGCATCGGTGCGTGCTTCATCCTGGTTAACGTTCCTCAGAAGGTGCGCTTTCCATACATGTATAGCTTGTTTCGCTTGGTTAGTCACGAACGTCAGTTCCTCGATGACGTCAGCATTGTTGGCCGGCATTTGAGAGATGGCCTCGTCGATGTTGTTTAGCACTGTCTTGAGATTATCGCAGCGATCGCAAATGTCAAGATGCTTGTGACTGCATTTCGTCTGAAACTCAGGATCGTTGGGATCGCTAAGGTCGTAAGCCCTACAATGGTCAGGGATGCAGGATTCTTTGGAAATGTGTACCTGTTTAAAAAACAATGACTTCCACGAAACAAATTAGAAATACCAGAAAACCTACGAATCCTTAAGTTAGCTAGCTTTACTTTGCCATTTTAAAAGCTATGTTTGTGTCCAAATTTAAGTGCCGAATATATGTGCAAATGGCTGCCTTATTATTATAATTTTCACAGACAGGTTACCTAACCTTTTCATAGCATCAGAAATAGCTCCGAGTAATCTTAAAAAGGGTGGTGATATTTTAATACTGGTATAATCAAGAAATGTGCATGCCTCATTTTGTGCTGCAAAACAAATTTCGCTACCGTCATTTTGGTCAGCAGTATCCGTCATTTACGCAAGCCACAACAGTTCTTAGCATCCGTTTTTTATTAGCCTGGAACCGATGGACGTGTGGCCTTCACTGGCTTAAAACGCGTGCGGGCTCTGGGGACGAGAATGTTAATGAATGAATTTTGCTCTTCCCGTCTTACTGCGCATGTGTATGTCCATCTGCAGGAATCATATTCAAAGCTACACAGCAACTGCTGAAACAGAGAAAGACTTTGGGATCGAGGTTGCTCCACTGACAACCACAAAATGCTAATTATACCAGCTGCACTTTTTTGTTTCAGTAACTGACTTCATAAAAAATCTGTGCAAGAGCAATCTCAAATCCTAGACAACACTATTGACAGCACTGAAGCATTACCTTATAATCACTCTCGAGGTAACGTTTTGTTGATTTGAGTAGGTCCGTTTGCTCTTTCACCCACGTCATGCCTTTTACATCCCCCAGCGTCTCCAAAGCCATAGTCAAGTCATCAAAAGCCTGGGCACCTATTAATAGTTGATGATCACGATTACTTAGGATGATGACACAAAACAAATAACCAAATATTTTAATTGCCACTCCCCCGTGAGGAGTCCAGTTTTTCGGGGGCGATATGGAAGGGGTAAAGAAATGTTTTACACAGAACATAACATTACTAAGAACCCCAAGAGGAAGGGGGTCGATCTGTTGGCTATTTATAAGTGTGACAGGAGTTAGCTGAAATCGGGTTTACCGTTAAACAATCTCCAAATACGTCATGAGAGGGACTTCAGCCCGGAACCCTTTGTTTCAAGTCATCGCCCTAGGTCTACATAACAACTAGGCCACGCCTCCTGGATGGAAGCATATTCCCCATGCATAAAGAAGGGAAATGACAAGAAAAGGAGGCAAAAACGTATGTACTGACCTGTTGCACTGATGTAATCTAGTCCTTGCAGGGACTTGCGGACAGAGGGAGAACAAACAGATAAGATTATCAGCAATATACTGCGACTTGATGGCGTAAGACCACATTATTCAGCATATGTTTGGTACTGTGTTGCTATGGATTCTGGTATCATGAGGTGGACGACATTCGGCACTGTTTAACTTCTTTTGACGAAAGCTTCATGCTTTTTTTCACCGAATGGCAGGTCCTGAATAATTAGTGGGCTTGTAATAAAATCCAGAAAGTGGTCAAGTTTTGCCTGTGGTACTGCCATTCTTGTTCGTCGCTGAGAGACGTCTGGAACTCCTCTGCCGTGGGCAAGGATGTGCTTTCTAGCAACAGTAAAACGATATCTTGATAAGTTGGGAATCCATTTCAACAGGGTGCGGTGAGAGACTTTGTCTGCCATTATGGACAAGATTTGTAGTTTTGTGTCCCATCTATTAGCGTTTGCGTAGCACTCCGTCAATGCCTCCATCAATACATTGTCGACATCCTCCTCCTCCTCACTTGCGTTTTGAAGCTCTAAAGGCTTTGAAACAATGGCCTTCCACAAATGATGCAGCTGATTAGGGGCAATTCATCGAGGGCGGCATTAATGGCCTGTCGTGCTTTGCGCACATGGCGACGCCTGGTTCGTTCACTCGCATCCTCCCACTGAATGTTCATAACATTTCTCACTGGACTTATATCTCTACTTCCCAAGAATGCATTTAGCTTGTCGAGAAGTTTATCTGGATCGCTTTCTGTTGGAGTTCTGAATGTGGAGTTAGCAGTATTGAACCTTGCCCGGGTGCTCTCAGTGATAGGACACCTGAAAGTAGTGGTGTTTGTCTCGTTCTATGACAAAATAAAGGTACTTAGTTACCTACTGCGCTCTTCATACGCTGCGTTGGATTGTACGCTCTTATCTAGCTGCGCAGTGTCTTGTTTCTCCGATTGCCAAATTCAATCTGAAACGAGTTATGCCACTTGGGCAGATCTCTCAGGCTTGTCTAGATATAAAATGCGGTTAATGGATAAGATATTGACGAGTTGAATTATCAACGGCATTCCCACAAGAGGACAGTAAATGCGTTCAGACGGATAAGTAATATATTTCTGTTGGCTGACCTATTGTTGCCACTGATTACCTATGATCACTGTTGTGACCTACTTACCAGACTCAAGTTTCCTATCTGTGAAAGCGAGAACTCACTCTCCTCCACACTTTCTTGTGGCGGCAACTCCCTCTTAGGTTTCATACAACAAAGCATTTTTCTGCATTTTGGGCACACCCCTGGAAAACCAGGAAGGGTAATAAATTTGTAAATGGATGGCATCTCTCAGTTTTAATTTAACTCAATAAACCTACTTGATAGGCAACACCCCATAAT
>NC_090880.1:2940773-2948273 GCF_036669935.1 Montipora foliosa
CCAATGCGTGTGTGAGGATCCTTGTCTTTTTGTGAATTACAGACCTATTTTCTCTATTCTTATGGTATTCGTGGCCTGGCCTTGTTCAATTTAATTCTACATGTTCCTCTAAGCAGACTATTAAATGTGATGTCCCTCAAGGTTCCATTTTAGGTCCACTATTTTTCTTATGGATCGTTTTCACGTGACGTCATCATTTTCTAAAATCCAAAACTAAAAAGCCACGAAAGTTTTTATCCTCAACAGGCATAAGAGGTGGTAAATTGGTATCCATTTGCAATTTTAAAGCTCAATAGCTTTCTTCGTTTGGAAACCAGAGCATTTTGAATTTCTGAGTTATGGCGGCGCGTGACATGACGCGACGATCGAGTTTATTGAGAATTATACATTTATCTTATGGTTCTGAGCCTTTTTAGAATTTAAAGCATTAGGAAAAGTGCTTAGGTAAATAGCTGTTTGTTCAGTACAGATGATCACTCGCCAAAGTAAGTAACAGATCTAGATGTTGACACTATTTTCCGGCCGCCATATTGGTGCACCACAGATGTACATCAACATGGCGTTTTCATACTGGGCTCTGTAAATTTCTGCGAAACATTTAGACGAATATCTGAAGTTTGGGGAAACGCACAGGCCTAAAACTTGGAGAAGTGTCTTCTTCGTTTATCTTCTACAACATCACGAATTCTTTACCTTTTCCACTGGATGGTTTTCGATTTATTTTTTATTGCGTGACAGTGAAAACGATCTATTATATATTAACGATCTTCCCCATGGTTCTCAATTAACTCCGCCTTTACTTTTTGCTGATGACACCAGTATTTTTTATTCACATTCAAACCCAAAAAGGGTACAATGTGTATTAAATGACGAGCTGCGCAATTATGATATGTGGTTGAAATGTAACAAGCTCTCAGTTAATTTAAAAAGACTAATTATGTTATCTTTAAACCAAGACAGAGAATCGCTAATGATGATTTTAACATATCCTTTGGAATTGAATTACTAAAAAACAAACAAACGTAACCAAATTTCTGGGTGTCTATCTTGATGAGCATCTTACTTGGAAGCATCACATAAGTTTTTTATCAAAGCAAATAGCAAAATCCGTTGGTGTTATATTTGACCTCGATTCTACCTTTCTTCAAGAACCAAGCTTGCCTTGTACTACTCACTAATTTATCCTTGCATCACTTATTGTAATTCCACTTGGTCTTCTACATATGTTCCAATTCAAATAGAAAATTCTATTTGCAAAAGTGTGCTGTGCGAACAATCACAAATTCAGATTACCGAACGCATTCTGCTCCTTTATTTGCGAAACTAGGCATCATGGACATTTTTCAATAAATTCATTTCAAATTTCTATGTTTATATTCTATTATCACAATCAGTTGTTGCCTCCGATGTTTTTGAATTTATTTGAAACAAGCCACCAATTGCCCAATTACGGTACTAGAACAGCCAACAATTATCGGCTACATTTTTGTTGCACTAGCATCAAACAATTTACAATTCTTTATCAGGGTCCAAAAATCTGGAACTCTCTTCCAGGATCAATTATTAAATCATCTAGTTATCTAAACTTTAAGAAAAATATGTTAGGGTTTCTTAAAAAAAAAACTGAGCTAGTTATGCCGCACAAGCATTGCGTGAGATTATTTAGATTAATGATAAGCATATGAGGGAGGGCCCTCTTATAAGCCCGATGGTTTCTTGGGGTCTCCTCGCCACAGTTATTGTAATATCCATCCTTTCTTTTATTAATGACTTTATTCTTATGAATGATTGCCTTTGTAATATTATTAATTGTGTGGCAAACAAACATTCATATATTCAAGAGACATTAGTAGACTAACGCCTGTTCCAAACGTCGTGCTACTGCCGTGCGGAACTCAAATGAAATTGTCATTTCGATTTAAGCACGGCAGTAGCACGCTGTTTGAAACCATTAAGCACGGCACGGCTGACTTAGGTTTGGCACGACTACTTAGCACGGCAGGACTTGCCGTGCCGCACTGCAATAGCACGACTTGGTTTCAAACGGCGTGCTATTGTTGCGCTGAACTCAATAATCCATTTCCGAGTTCATGTCTGCCTCTTCTTCAAAGCGAGTCTAAGTGCGAAGATTTCTGTGGTGGTAATTAGTTCTTCTTTACATATGAATGAAAACTAATTTTCATGAGAAAAACTTCGCACTTAGACTCGCTTTGAAGAGGAGGCAGACATGAACTCGGAAATGGTCTATTCATAAATTAATTTAATGTATTTTGCATTATTTGTATACTATTACGCTGGATGGATGGTTTGTTTTGTCTTTTGAATTTGGCACGACTGTATTAGGTTCGACGTTTGAAACCGCTGTAAGTTAATTACCATCAAAAAACAGAAATATTGTATTTTTTAATTCCTGCGTTTTAGATTTTCGATGGAAATAATTACGCGTATACAGCAAAGAAAAATGTTCTAAGCAATGTGCTACTAACAAGGTGGCTACGTTTTGTGGTGAAGGAATACAGTGGGTGGGGGCCTTGTATGAGGACAGAGGTGTATGGAATGAAGCAAAAACCAGGTAAACTAACCAACTAATAACAATAACAATAATAATAATAATATTAAAAAAAAAATTAAAAAAAATAATCAAAGGAGGGCATTTTAAATTTATTTTAATCATATATATTTATCATGATTTATTTGTAAAGATACATAATTATTTACATATAGTTTTTCAGTTTTTATACAAATACGTTAGAATTAGTCACTTTAGCGTTATTATGTATTATATTTTTAGTTTATATGCATTGATTGGTTACGGTTTGCCGCCCAATCAAGCCTTATAGTTCTGGTCATCCAGACGTTTGTATACTGCCATACTAATAATAGACATGTAAAAACTAGCGATATAATGTTAAATTTCCGACGTTTCGGCTACCTCATGAAGCCATTATCAAGGAGTTGGAAATGAATATGCGAGTTCATAATAGATATAAAATACTCCTAGTTTGTATAAGTGAAGATGAGTTAGACAAAGGCTGTGTTTTCAGTGTGTTTTCACGAGCGGTTTTTCAGGTCGCCTAGCGAGTGACAATCGAAAATTCCGTGAAAAAAACAGTTCCTTTCCCAACTCGCTTATAGTTAAGTGAGTCGACAGATTTCAATAGAATTCTCATTAGATTTAAGCCACCAAACCAGGTAGCTTAAGCGAGTTGGCAATTACTTTCAATCGATGAGGAGTCGCTTTGCGGTTATCCAAATCGGAATTACAACAGTCGTGCTATTTTTTATTATTTTTATTATTGCATTGGCTCGTGCGCTATCCTCATTGAATCTTACCTGTGAAGCGAGACAACGGCTGTCGTAAAAACACAGCCAAAGACTTAAGCACGGATTATATCTGTTTGCACGTTCAGCCGTGGTCTTAATTGCATTTCGTTAACCGGAAACAGTCCAATTTGTTCCGTGCATTTTTTTCAGCACTCTAAAGGCTCAGTAATACGGGCAACAACTTTCCTGCAACTTGTCGTGCAACAATGTTGCGTTGCAAGTTGAGATGGTTTGTTGCGCGTATTACTACATTCTTGCGCAACAAATTTTCATGTTGCAAAAAGTAAAAGCGACGTCTACTTTTTGCAAGATAAAAATTTGTTGCGCAAGAAGGTGGCAATACGCGCAACAAACCATCTCAACTTGCAACGCAGCATTGTTGCTCTGCAAGTTGCAAGAAGAATGTTACCCGTATTACTGGGCCTTAAAGCACCTCAGGAAGGCTTCAGGGACATCACCCTCGTGGTCTTGATCATAATGCTTGCACACAGAAGATGACGTACTATTGTGGCCATCTACGCGTGTATGTAGATGGCCACGTGTGTAGCCAACATAGCTACCTGTATCGCACAGGTTGCATTGCCGAAATTGGTACACAACGCACTGTTGATTAACCAGCTGTGGTTAGGTCTCGCATTCTTGAAGGCCAATTTTACGACCGACAAGGATGAGTTGGACTGTAGTTTGGAGCTTGAGACTTTCTTTCAACTGAGTCTTAACAAAGTTAGCAGAATCCTAGGCCCGGTTGTTTGAAAGCCGATTAACTTAATCCAGGATTAGCGAAAACTTTTGTTTCGTGTGTTGAACTTTTTGGTGAAAGTTTCTTTTGCCTATTTTGGTTTTTCAAGATTGATTTCTTCTAATGTAACGTTTTGGCGAATATCAGCGTTGAACAGCATTTAGTAGTAGAGAAATAAACCCCTTGGGTAATCTTTTTATTTGGGATTAGAGTTAATCGGCTTTTGAACAACTGGGCCCTGGTCCTTAAATGGTACGAATACCCATTCACGTTATTTCTCACCATTTCTACCGATGCCTGCGATGGATGCTGGTCAGTAACTCTTGAGTTGACAAAGGTATTAATGGTAGAGTTGATAAGGTGTTGGGGGTACTTCAAACGTGAGAACAGGGACTTTAAGCGTTCACACTCCCCTGAGAAATAGGCTCAGGATGAGGACAAACGGTACGCACGATCAAGCATAGTTGTTAATAAGCTTCGTTTGTATCGGTTGTCGATGTGACTATGGCAGTGGAGAAGTAAACCAGTACTGGTAGGCTTCACGTAGACCTTAGTCTCGATTTGGGGCGCTTGGTTTAGGAGGTGGGACCCGAGAAAGGGAAGCATCTCATCCTTTTCAATCTCCGTGGTAAAACTGACTAAACCTTTCCAGATTCTGCTCCGAAAAAGCTAAAAAAGTTGCTCAAAAGTTGCTGAAAAATTTTGTAAAGTTTCTCGAATATTTTTATATTTTTAATACAGCACGTCTAATTTTAATAACAATTGTTTTGTAATCAACATTAAGGTACAACTAAATAACTATTTACAACAAATTAAGCAACCTTTAGTTTAATCTAAGTGGCTAGTTACAAAAAGTTAGACAATACGTGTAACAAGCTCGTTCCCAGGGCTTTTCCCTTCTCGTGGGGGGTGCCCCCACGAGAAGGGAAAAGCCCTGGCAACGAGGTTGAGGCTACCAAGCCCAGTTCTCGTAATTAATTACCACGTCCACATGATACCCATTCAAAGGGTAAAAATATGAGTTTTACTAGAAAGATGTTTAGAATTTTAACCAAGACAATTTTAACTTGTTTATTTGAAAAAAGGGGAAGTTATTCAGCATTTTGGTTTAAAATAGCCCAAAAGTTACCAAAAAGTGTTAGTTTTCCGGAAAGTTGCTCTGTGACAAAAAAGGTCCTAAAAGACGCCGTGCGGAATCTGGAAAGGCCTAAAACTGACAGCAGGATGGGCGTGGTTGAAGTTGTTTAGGAAGTCCGTAGCTGTAGTTATATCAGGCATAACAGTGACAGTGTCGTCAACGTATCTGCGGAAATAAGCAGGGAGCTTTCGTTCCAGTTATACTTTTTCGTCCAATGATGACATAAAAACGTTAGCAAGCAAAGACCCGAGGGGGACCCCATGGCTATTCAGTCCATTTTCTCATACAAGGCACCATTAAATTGGAACAACTGTCCCTTGGTGGCCACGCTCAAGAGATCAACAAGATCATCTTAAGAGATGTTTAGATCAAGATTAAGCTTACCAGTACTAGTTTACTTCTCCACTATCATAAACACGTCGACAACCAATACAAACGAAGCTTATTAACAACTATGCTTGATCGCGCGTACCGTTTGTCCTGAGCTTGAGCCTATTTCTCGGAGGAGTGTGAACGCTTTAAGTCCCTGTTCTCACGTTTGAAGTACCCCCAACACCTTATCAACTCTACCATTAATGCATTTGTCAACTCAAGAGTTACTGACCAGCATCCATCGCAAGTGTCGGTAGAAATGGTGGGAAATGACGTGACTTGGGTAGTCATACCATTTAAGGATCAGGATTCTGCCAGCTTTGTTAAGATTCAGTTGAAAGATTTAAGTCTCAAGCTCCAAACTACAGTCCAACCCGTCTTTGTCAGTCGAAAAATTAGGGACTTTGAGATCTACGACGACGACGGTCGACGAAAACGTCACTTCAAAATATACCTTGGCTCTATCTTATGTCTTTCGGGATTATTCAGTCTCGTTCACGTCCTACAATATGGGCGAAATATCCTAAATATAAATTGCTACGAGCGGTTTCAGATTTAAAACAGAGAATGAAAGATTCTCTGTTGCATGCTTACGTTGTCGTCAACACCTCAAATTTGGTGATTTTGGCGTCGTCGTTTAAGATACTTTCTAAAATCCGTGCTGCACGTGCAGCACGATTATTTATGCTCTTTTAACAAATGATGTTATTGTTTTGTGGCGTTGTCGTAGTCATAGCCGTCGTCGTTTCTTTAAGCTCCCTATTGGCCAAGACCTCCAAGAATGTGAGACCAAACTACAGCTGGTTAATCAACAGTGCGTTGTGTACCAATTTCAATGTAACCTGTACGATACAGGTAAATATGTTGGCTACACACGTGGCGATCCACATACATGCGTTGATGGTCACAATAGTACGTCATCTTCTGTAGGGAAACATTAGGGAGCTTTATCATCGACGACGGCGACGGCAACGAGAACGTCACAAATTTGCATATTTAGTGGGAAAAAACAATAGGTTTGCACCCCCTGCACGTGTGTTTTTCATTTTTGTCCATTTCTTTGCCGTCGTCAGCAAAACTACAACGTGAAATAGACAAATCTGAGGTTTTTTTAAATTTTCATTTTCTCTCTTAAATTAAGCGTGGCTCATATCGGTTTCATTCTTGACGGACTGCCACACCATTGTCACTTAAGAAAGCTTGGAGTAGTCGTAAAGTGATTACAATTGCGCGAATTTATGTTTTGAGATGACATTCTCGTTGCCATTCCCGTCGTTGTTGCTAAAGCTCCCCATTATGATCAAGAACACGTGGGTGCTGTCCCTGAGGACCTCCTCAGCTGCTTTAGAGTGTTGAAGAAATGCATGAACAAATTGGACTGTCTCGTTAACAAAATGCTTTATATCAAACAATTAAGACCACGACTGAACTTGCAAACAGATTCAACCCGTGCTAAAGTCTTTGTCAAACTCTTCTTTGCTTATGCAAATTTGGAGGATTTTATGTCTTTTATGAACTCGCAGATTCATTTCCAACTCCCTGATAATGGCGTCATGAGGTTGCCGAGACGTCGGAAATTTAACATTACATCGCTAGTTTTTACATGTTTGTGTTTCTCAAAATCACTAAACACAGACATGTAAAAACTAGCGATGTAATGTTAAATTTCCGACGTCTCGGCCACCTCATGACTTATTTATTATTATTATTATTATTATATTTTTTGATAATAAGATAATATAAATTTTATTCAATTTTTAAAAAGAAGGAAAACTATTGACATAATTCAGAAATATTAAAAAGTAAGAATAGGAAGCACTATACAACATTAAGAATTATTTACAAATCATAAGCGTGCAATTACTGTGTCAATAACGATTTCCCAAATACATTCCCTGCGGCTCAGATGTGATCAACTAGCTCTTGC
>NC_090880.1:2965800-2980800 GCF_036669935.1 Montipora foliosa
ACCAAGAGTACTTACTAAGATCTACTTTCTCCGGATAGTTTTAAACTACGCAAAAATATCCCTGTATTAGTAAGCATCGGCGATAGGAAATCCGAGTATCTGGAGATGCGCAGAACGTATGCGCAATAACAATAGTAGGCACCGTCCTTATTAAGTAACGGCCTTCCGGATAACTTCACTAAACGGCGTCAGAATGGCTCTAAACTCGGCAAAAGAGACAAGTTCGTCACACATTTGAGGTAGGAAAACTTTGTTTCAAATGAGATAGTTATTTACACAATTTTTTTACGATCGGTGATTTTCCCATACAATTCTCTATATACACAAACTGTCGCATACACCACGCATTTTCAGCTTGGGGGGCCTGTGATCACACCTTCCGTATTTTCCGCTCTTTTTAAATCAGTGATAACTTTTTTTATTTCTTAACCAACGCATTATCATGTCGCAAAGTGCAGCGAGTATTGCCATCGAAGAATACGTAGAAGCAGTTGCATTCGAAATCGAAGATTTGAACACTTCCGCATCGAATTCCAATATGGCGGACCTTTCACATCCAATGTCATCAGATCCATCAAAACACTGTCAGGAACTTATCTATCGTCTGGATGCTCTGAGAAGAAAAGAGAGTTTCTTCGATGTAACAGTGTCAGTAAAAGACAAAGTATTTAAAGCTCACAAACTCATGTTGGCAGCAGCAAGCCCGTTTTTTCTTTCACTTCTGGTCAGTGACATGAGAGAGGGAAAGGAACATTTCATCAAGATAGAACTTGAAGAAGCAACGGGGTCAGTCATGGAAGAAGTTCTTAAATACATTTACACTGGTAATGTTGCAATCACCAAGGATACCGCTCACGACTTAGTCGCAGCAGCAGATTATCTTCTCTTACCAGGTTTAAAAACTTTGGCTTGTGATGTTTTGGAGGAAAACATTACAAGTGAAAACTGCATTTTCAATTATTACTTTGCCGACAAATATCAGTGTTTGGAATTAATAAGGGAGTCCCGTGGGTTTATTAACTCAAATTTTAGTTCAGTCATGAAAACAGATGACTTCCTGAAGCTCGATATTGTGCAAGTCATGAAATGGGTTTCCAGTGGTGATGTTACTGTCACCTCTGAGGAAGAAATTTTTAAGGGAATAGTTAAGTGGGTGACTCACAAGAAGAGTGAACGAGAAAGCAACTTTGCTGAATTGTTGAGGCAAGTCCGTCTGAAATCCATATCTCGCAAATTTCTTTTCAACGAATTGGTCAATGAAGAACTGGTAGCAACTAGCAAGGAGACTTTGAATTTTGTGTTGAGATCCATGGAGTGCATTTTTGATCCCTTCTGCGAGGATGCTGCCAAGCCACCTAGGAAGTGCTTGGAGAGGTACACAGATGTGATTTTTGTTTGCGGTGGCAGGACAGCCTTATGCTATGTACCCCAAGGTGATGTTTGGTATCAGTTGCCAGACATGTTACTTGAACATCAACATCATGCAGTTGTTCAATACAGAGATAAAGTTTGCATTTTTGGGGGACAGCGTGTTGGACCAGGAAAATCTCGAGTAATAGAATACTTTCTTTCTTCTACTAATTGCTGGGGGACAGTTGAAGGAAGGCATCACAGGGATGATTGTTCTTGTTTATCAGTTCTACATGGTTGCATCTATGCATTATTTGGTTGCACCATTTTTCTCTATAAGTTTGATGAGAGTTTATGTGAGGCTGTGGCTAATCCACCAACTCTTCGCTTTGGAGCTTGTTTAGTCAGTGATAAAAGACACCTGTACTTAGTAGGAGGAACTGCTCCTTCATATAAAACAGTGGAAAGGTTTGATCCTATTTTGGCCACATGGGAGGAGGTTGCAGCTATGAATGAGGCAAGATATAAACCGTTTGGAGCAGCCATGAATGGCAAGATCTACATAGCAGGTGGCATAAAGGAAAGTAAGGTATTGAAGTCTTGTGAGGTATATGACCCATCAACAGATGAATGGCAAGTCATGAGTAACCTCAAGGTGTGTCGTCAATCTGCAAACATGGTATGCGTTCAGGAAGCCCTTTATGTGGTTGGTGGCTTCAAAGACATCAACTCATCTTCAAGAGAATTATCAGTGGAAGTGTTTCAGTTAGGTGCAGGTGAATGGAAAAGTAAGTCCACTATACCCACTAACTTTGAAAATGAAAATTCTGAGGATCGAAAGAAAAAGGTTCATTATAAGGCATGTTTTGCAGTGATCCACAAGAGCCTATTAGAAAAGCTAGGTGAGCTTTGACATAATTATTGATTTTTTTCTTGTGACTGCCTTGTGGTGGCATTCCCTCAAATAGTGCCACCTGGAGACATTTTCCCCTCTAATTCAGTATAATTATGACTGCCTTCTGGTAACATTCCTTCTTAGTGCCACATGGAGAAATATTTCCCAATATTTAAAGGTTTGTTTAACCATTTTTTGCCTTTGTCCACCTTTAATCCATGGGGCCTCCTTTTAACCCATTGACTTCCAGGGGTTCTCCATTGATGAGTAAAATGGTCGGGCGTTAGACAGAGTAAAATACTAAGTCAGTGGCCAGTTTAAGCTGGTTTGGACGTCGAAAGGTTAAGGTGGCTTAATATACCACAGTTTTCCGAAAAGAAAACAACAGGATATCTCTTATGAAGTGTTAGTCATTGCAATTGATGTAAAATGTAATTTTACCAAAAAAATTATTGCAAATCAGGGAAAAATGCTAAATATAGTGACCAGGCTCCTGGAGGGGGGACTGGAAACTAGACATTTCAAAGGCCTTTTTTTCAAAAACTACAATCCTAGACAAAACTGTTGGGAAGGTTAGCACTTTTGAAGTCTTTATTGCTTCTCTCCCCTCCCCCCTCCTGCAATGTTGTGCAAAACTGAATGGTTACAGTGGAAAATTGTTGATTTACCTTCCAACATTGGATAGGGGGAAGGGGGGCTACGTAAGAGAAAGTGGAACTATTTCTTTTGAGCTTTAACAGAAGCAGGTTGAAATACAGCTCTGGTGTGGTTCATTTACATAACCTTCCCAACTACTTTTGTCTATGATTGTCTGAAAATTCTGGGCGTGGTCTTAAATTGGAAAGACGACTTTTTTCTTAGCGTTTACAGTGCCTTTGAAAAACAAACACAATTAGCGCTTGCTTTAACATTTAACTGCTTTTTGCCATGTTATCGTGAATTTTAGGCGTTGATCTGGTTAAAAATAAGGCAAGTTTGCAACTTCATACATGTGTTAGGACGTCCTGTTGCATTAGTGTCTCAATGGTATTAAATTGTAGAGCAAATAACATGATGAAAATTCCTTGGTAAATGAGCAGAAAGGGGAGGGAACTAAATGATAGTTAATTAAAGCCAAAAAGATGGTCTTGAAAGGTCAAACGAGTTGACAGACTAAACTCTTACAATGGCGGACGTCAGTTGCACTTTGCCAAGTTGAGAACAGCGCCTTTTAAAAACGTCATGTGTGCATTTCAAACAGAGTCACATTAAATAAGTAAATTAACAGTGATTACTTTTTTTGCACCAGTAGCGTGAGTAGGATGGCCTGTCAATCATTGACCTATTTTGGGAACAGTAAACATGTATGTGAACATTACTCCATGACAATACTCCATAAGAAAATGCGAAATATATGCCCAATGAATGTGATATTTTGCAACAATAACGTAGTTATATGTAAAGCATACTGGAATACGTACACTGTATTTCTGATCATGGACAAAAGTTATTGTATCTACTTATTTTCAACATTACTCCATTGAAACCATGGATACACAAAGGTTAATTAGATGCATTATTTCAGTTTAAGCTCTCTTTATGGAGTAATGTTGCAGTTTACCTAAAATAAAGCTGAAATGACCATGCAAAGTCCTACTACTATTTCCTTTGAAACCCTTTACACTCCAGTTTCAATAATTTATCTGTAGCTGTGCTGTTAAGGCATTATTTTAGGCTTCGAAAATGGAGTAATGTTGGGAGTGATGTCGGGAGTAATGTAAGTGCTCTCGCACTGCTCGCACCATTTCTTGCTAATTCGATCGAAATAAAACAGTTTTTGACATTCTTCCAACGTCCCCCAAAAAGAAAGCTATCTTTTAACGAATATGAAACATCAAACAACATAAATGTATTTTTTATGGCACTTATGGCATTCTTAGTAAACACTTCCCCAACAGAACGGATTTTGGAGTAACGTTGTGAAGCGTCACGCAAGTCTGAAATCCAAATCATAAAACAATGATTTTAACCAAATTTCAGTATTGTGAGATTTTATTTATGCATTGGAAAGTACATTATAAGAACGTGTCCAGAATAACAAATGGAAGCCACATGTCAAATACTACGAGAGTTATAAGCGTTCAAAGCAGATATCCTACTCTCATACAATCCTAGACAAAACTGTTGGGAAGGTTAGCACTTTTGAAGTCTTTATTTCTTCTCTCCCCTCCCCCCTCCTTCAATGTTGTGCAAAACTGAATGGTTTCAGTGGAAAATTGTTGATTTACCTTCCAACATTGGATAGGGGGAAGGGGGGCTACGTAAGAGAAAGTGGAACTATTTCTTTTGAGCTTTAACAGAAGCAGGTTGAAATACAGCTCTGGTGTGGTTCATTTACATAACCTTCCCAACTACTTTTGTCTATGATTGTCTGAAAATTCTGGGCGTGGTCTTAAATTGGAAAGACGACTTTTTTCTTAGCGTTTACAGTGCCTTTGAAAAACAAACACAATTAGCGCTTGCTTTAACATTTAACTGCTTTTTGCCATGTTATCGTGAATTTTAGGCGTTGATCTGGTTAAAAATAAGGCAAGTTTGCAACTTCATACATGTGTTAGGACGTCCTGTTGCATTAGTGTCTCAATGGTATTAAATTGTAGAGCAAATAACATGATGAAAATTCCTTGGTAAATGAGCAGAAAGGGGAGGGAACTAAATGATAGTTAATTAAAGCCAAAAAGATGGTCTTGAAAGGTCAAACGAGTTGACAGACTAAACTCTTACAATGGCGGACGTCAGTTGCACTTTGCCAAGTTGAGAACAGCGCCTTTTAAAAACGTCATGTGTGCATTTCAAACAGAGTCACATTAAATAAGTAAATTAACAGTGATTACTTTTTTTGCACCAGTAGCGTGAGTAGGATGGCCTGTCAATCATTGACCTATTTTGGGAACAGTAAACATGTATGTGAACATTACTCCATGACAATACTCCATAAGAAAATGCGAAATATATGCCCAATGAATGTGATATTTTGCAACAATAACGTAGTTATATGTAAAGCATACTGGAATACGTACACTGTATTTCTGATCATGGACAAAAGTTATTGTATCTACTTATTTTCAACATTACTCCATTGAAACCATGGATACACAAAGGTTAATTAGATGCATTATTTCAGTTTAAGCTCTCTTTATGGAGTAATGTTGCAGTTTACCTAAAATAAAGCTGAAATGACCATGCAAAGTCCTACTACTATTTCCTTTGAAACCCTTTACACTCCAGTTTCAATAATTTATCTGTAGCTGTGCTGTTAAGGCATTATTTTAGGCTTCGAAAATGGAGTAATGTTGGGAGTGATGTCGGGAGTAATGTAAGTGCTCTCGCACAGCTCGCACCATTTCTTGCTAATTCGATCGAAATAAAACAGTTTTTGACATTCTTCCAACGTCCCCCAAAAAGAAAGCTATCTTTTAACGAATATGAAACATCAAACAACATAAATGTATTTTTATGGCACTTATGGCATTCTTAGTAAACACTTCCCCAACAGAACGGATTTTGGAGTAACGTTGTGAAGCGTCACGCAAGTCTGAAATCCAAATCATAAAACAATGATTTTAACCAAATTTCAGTATTGTGAGATTTATTTATGCATTGGAAAGTACATTATAAGAACGTGTCCAGAATAACAAATGGAAGCCACATGTCAAATACTACGAGAGTTATAAGCGTTCAAAGCAGATATCCTACTCTCATACAATCCTAGACAAAACTGTTGGGAAGGTTAGCACTTTTGAAGTCTTTATTTCTTCTCTCCCCTCCCCCCTCCTTCAATGTTGTGCAAAACTGAATGGTTTCAGTGGAAAATTGTTGATTTACCTTCCAACATTGGATAGGGGGAAGGGGGGCTACGTAAGAGAAAGTGGAACTATTTCTTTTGAGCTTTAACAGAAGCAGGTTGAAATACAGCTCTGGTGTGGTTCATTTACATAACCTTCCCAACTACTTTTGTCTATGATTGTCTGAAAATTCTGGGCGTGGTCTTAAATTGGAAAGACGACTTTTTTCTTAGCGTTTACAGTGCCTTTGAAAAACAAACACAATTAGCGCTTGCTTTAACATTTAACTGCTTTTTGCCATGTTATCGTGAATTTTAGGCGTTGATCTGGTTAAAAATAAGGCAAGTTTGCAACTTCATACATGTGTTAGGACGTCCTGTTGCATTAGTGTCTCAATGGTATTAAATTGTAGAGCAAATAACATGATGAAAATTCCTTGGTAAATGAGCAGAAAGGGGAGGGAACTAAATGATAGTTAATTAAAGCCAAAAAGATGGTCTTGAAAGGTCAAACGAGTTGACAGACTAAACTCTTACAATGGCGGACGTCAGTTGCACTTTGCCAAGTTGAGAACAGCGCCTTTTAAAAACGTCATGTGTGCATTTCAAACAGAGTCACATTAAATAAGTAAATTAACAGTGATTACTTTTTTTGCACCAGTAGCGTGAGTAGGATGGCCTGTCAATCATTGACCTATTTTGGGAACAGTAAACATGTATGTGAACATTACTCCATGACAATACTCCATAAGAAAATGCGAAATATATGCCCAATGAATGTGATATTTTGCAACAATAACGTAGTTATATGTAAAGCATACTGGAATACGTACACTGTATTTCTGATCATGGACAAAAGTTATTGTATCTACTTATTTTCAACATTACTCCATTGAAACCATGGATACACAAAGGTTAATTAGATGCATTATTTCAGTTTAAGCTCTCTTTATGGAGTAATGTTGCAGTTTACCTAAAATAAAGCTGAAATGACCATGCAAAGTCCTACTACTATTTCCTTTGAAACCCTTTACACTCCAGTTTCAATAATTTATCTGTAGCTGTGCTGTTAAGGCATTATTTTAGGCTTCGAAAATGGAGTAATGTTGGGAGTGATGTCGGGAGTAATGTAAGTGCTCTCGCACTGCTCGCACCATTTCTTGCTAATTCGATCGAAATAAAACAGTTTTTGACATTCTTCCAACGTCCCCCAAAAAGAAAGCTATCTTTTAACGAATATGAAACATCAAACAACATAAATGTATTTTTATGGCACTTATGGCATTCTTAGTAAACACTTCCCCAACAGAACGGATTTTGGAGTAACGTTGTGAAGCGTCACGCAAGTCTGAAATCCAAATCATAAAACAATGATTTTAACCAAATTTCAGTATTGTGAGATTTTATTTATGCATTGGAAAGTACATTATAAGAACGTGTCCAGAATAACAAATGGAAGCCACATGTCAAATACTACGAGAGTTATAAGCGTTCAAAGCAGATATCCTACTCTCATACAATCCTAGACAAAACTGTTGGGAAGGTTAGCACTTTTGAAGTCTTTATTTCTTCTCTCCCCTCCCCCCTCCTTCAATGTTGTGCAAAACTGAATGGTTTCAGTGGAAAATTGTTGATTTACCTTCCAACATTGGATAGGGGGAAGGGGGGCTACGTAAGAGAAAGTGGAACTATTTCTTTTGAGCTTTAACAGAAGCAGGTTGAAATACAGCTCTGGTGTGGTTCATTTACATAACCTTCCCAACTACTTTTGTCTATGATTGTCTGAAAATTCTGGGCGTGGTCTTAAATTGGAAAGACGACTTTTTTCTTAGCGTTTACAGTGCCTTTGAAAAACAAACACAATTAGCGCTTGCTTTAACATTTAACTGCTTTTTGCCATGTTATCGTGAATTTTAGGCGTTGATCTGGTTAAAAATAAGGCAAGTTTGCAACTTCATACATGTGTTAGGACGTCCTGTTGCATTAGTGTCTCAATGGTATTAAATTGTAGAGCAAATAACATGATGAAAATTCCTTGGTAAATGAGCAGAAAGGGGAGGGAACTAAATGATAGTTAATTAAAGCCAAAAAGATGGTCTTGAAAGGTCAAACGAGTTGACAGACTAAACTCTTACAATGGCGGACGTCAGTTGCACTTTGCCAAGTTGAGAACAGCGCCTTTTAAAAACGTCATGTGTGCATTTCAAACAGAGTCACATTAAATAAGTAAATTAACAGTGATTACTTTTTTTGCACCAGTAGCGTGAGTAGGATGGCCTGTCAATCATTGACCTATTTTGGGAACAGTAAACATGTATGTGAACATTACTCCATGACAATACTCCATAAGAAAATGCGAAATATATGCCCAATGAATGTGATATTTTGCAACAATAACGTAGTTATATGTAAAGCATACTGGAATACGTACACTGTATTTCTGATCATGGACAAAAGTTATTGTATCTACTTATTTTCAACATTACTCCATTGAAACCATGGATACACAAAGGTTAATTAGATGCATTATTTCAGTTTAAGCTCTCTTTATGGAGTAATGTTGCAGTTTACCTAAAATAAAGCTGAAATGACCATGCAAAGTCCTACTACTATTTCCTTTGAAACCCTTTACACTCCAGTTTCAATAATTTATCTGTAGCTGTGCTGTTAAGGCATTATTTTAGGCTTCGAAAATGGAGTAATGTTGGGAGTGATGTCGGGAGTAATGTAAGTGCTCTCGCACTGCTCGCACCATTTCTTGCTAATTCGATCGAAATAAAACAGTTTTTGACATTCTTCCAACGTCCCCCAAAAAGAAAGCTATCTTTTAACGAATATGAAACATCAAACAACATAAATGTATTTTTTATGGCACTTATGGCATTCTTAGTAAACACTTCCCCAACAGAACGGATTTTGGAGTAACGTTGTGAAGCGTCACGCAAGTCTGAAATCCAAATCATAAAACAATGATTTTAACCAAATTTCAGTATTGTGAGATTTTATTTATGCATTGGAAAGTACATTATAAGAACGTGTCCAGAATAACAAATGGAAGCCACATGTCAAATACTACGAGAGTTATAAGCGTTCAAAGCAGATATCCTACTCTCATACAATCCTAGACAAAACTGTTGGGAAGGTTAGCACTTTTGAAGTCTTTATTTCTTCTCTCCCCTCCCCCCTCCTTCAATGTTGTGCAAAACTGAATGGTTTCAGTGGAAAATTGTTGATTTACCTTCCAACATTGGATAGGGGGAAGGGGGGCTACGTAAGAGAAAGTGGAACTATTTCTTTTGAGCTTTAACAGAAGCAGGTTGAAATACAGCTCTGGTGTGGTTCATTTACATAACCTTCCCAACTACTTTTGTCTATGATTGTCTGAAAATTCTGGGCGTGGTCTTAAATTGGAAAGACGACTTTTTTCTTAGCGTTTACAGTGCCTTTGAAAAACAAACACAATTAGCGCTTGCTTTAACATTTAACTGCTTTTTGCCATGTTATCGTGAATTTTAGGCGTTGATCTGGTTAAAAATAAGGCAAGTTTGCAACTTCATACATGTGTTAGGACGTCCTGTTGCATTAGTGTCTCAATGGTATTAAATTGTAGAGCAAATAACATGATGAAAATTCCTTGGTAAATGAGCAGAAAGGGGAGGGAACTAAATGATAGTTAATTAAAGCCAAAAAGATGGTCTTGAAAGGTCAAACGAGTTGACAGACTAAACTCTTACAATGGCGGACGTCAGTTGCACTTTGCCAAGTTGAGAACAGCGCCTTTTAAAAACGTCATGTGTGCATTTCAAACAGAGTCACATTAAATAAGTAAATTAACAGTGATTACTTTTTTTGCACCAGTAGCGTGAGTAGGATGGCCTGTCAATCATTGACCTATTTTGGGAACAGTAAACATGTATGTGAACATTACTCCATGACAATACTCCATAAGAAAATGCGAAATATATGCCCAATGAATGTGATATTTTGCAACAATAACGTAGTTATATGTAAAGCATACTGGAATACGTACACTGTATTTCTGATCATGGACAAAAGTTATTGTATCTACTTATTTTCAACATTACTCCATTGAAACCATGGATACACAAAGGTTAATTAGATGCATTATTTCAGTTTAAGCTCTCTTTATGGAGTAATGTTGCAGTTTACCTAAAATAAAGCTGAAATGACCATGCAAAGTCCTACTACTATTTCCTTTGAAACCCTTTACACTCCAGTTTCAATAATTTATCTGTAGCTGTGCTGTTAAGGCATTATTTTAGGCTTCGAAAATGGAGTAATGTTGGGAGTGATGTCGGGAGTAATGTAAGTGCTCTCGCACTGCTCGCACCATTTCTTGCTAATTCGATCGAAATAAAACAGTTTTTGACATTCTTCCAACGTCCCCCAAAAAGAAAGCTATCTTTTAACGAATATGAAACATCAAACAACATAAATGTATTTTTTATGGCACTTATGGCATTCTTAGTAAACACTTCCCCAACAGAACGGATTTTGGAGTAACGTTGTGAAGCGTCACGCAAGTCTGAAATCCAAATCATAAAACAATGATTTTAACCAAATTTCAGTATTGTGAGATTTTATTTATGCATTGGAAAGTACATTATAAGAACGTGTCCAGAATAACAAATGGAAGCCACATGTCAAATACTACGAGAGTTATAAGCGTTCAAAGCAGATATCCTACTCTCATACAATCCTAGACAAAACTGTTGGGAAGGTTAGCACTTTTGAAGTCTTTATTTCTTCTCTCCCCTCCCCCCTCCTTCAATGTTGTGCAAAACTGAATGGTTTCAGTGGAAAATTGTTGATTTACCTTCCAACATTGAATAGGGGGAAGGGGGCTACGTAAGAGAAAGTGAAACTATTTCTTTTGAGCTTTAACAGAAGCAGGTTGAAATACAGCTCAGGTGTGGTTCATTTACATAACCTTCCCAACTACTTTTGTCTATGATTGTAGCCATACATCCCCCCTTAAAATTTTAGGATTTCGTTAGAGAGAAACATAATCATGTGTAGGTAAACAGGTTTTTTGCAAATGGCAAAAAATGTCGATTTTTGTCTATTTTGATAATAACATTGCTGAAAAATTGTCTGATAGATCTTTTTTTGTAAAGTGTTGATGGTTTTGTCTTCATATTGATTACTAATTGAAATTCTCCAAATTTTAACCCTGGTCATTTCTTGGTTTTTACACAATTACTTTGAATGTCTTTTACAACGTAAAAAAGGTTATGATCACATGGGACCTTCCCTGGCTCTAGACCCTCCAATTTAAGGGGCTTAAAAACTTATTAGTCTCTCTCCCCTGTTTTCCATTTTGCCACCCCCTCTAATGTTGACAGTTTTATACTATTTGTTGGAATTTGTTGTGTCAAACAACATGTTGACAAAAAATTGGATGCACATGCTATCCTTTTGGCATGCAATCACTGATGCAGATGTTAAGATTACCAATTAAAATGAGTTATTTTTGGAAACGAGGTAGATGGTAACTTTTCTGTTGTTCTTCTTGAACGAAAAATGTAATTTGTGATAATTGTAAATTAGCATAAGTTGCTTTTTGCCGTCTCGTATCAGAGACCTTCAGTTGGTGGGCTGTGTCAGGTGCGCAGGGGTTTGTGGGATTTAAGTTTGTAGTTTGCGGGCGTTAGTAGGCTAAGTCCTTCTAAGGTCAGCCTTCGCCGCATGCTCAATTCCAATTTTGTTTATTGTTATATCACGTTGATAAAAAATTGTTTTATGCCTTCGTTAGGCTGTATATGATAGCGTTCTTTTTCATCGTAATTAATGCTTTTAATAAGAATACCTAGAACCCCAAGGGTTGCACCACTATCTTAGTCGGAGGTACACGTTTCTTGGTTTTTTCCACCTGCTGGTTTTTAGGGGCCCTGCTGCATCTCTCTTCTCTTTATATAGATTTGATGTATAAAATTTAATGTTTTTGTACCCATTCCAATGCTAAATAAATGGCACGGTGTCTTAGCTGGCCAGCGCATCCAAATATTATTGTTGTGTTAGTCCGGTTGAGTAGTGGAGGCAGAATGGAAGATGTGTTTTTAGACTGCTCAAATACTTTTTAACATCCTTACCGTCAAATTTTTACTACTTTGCGGCCAAACTCTTACCCTTACCGGGTTGAAGATTTAATTTAACTACAATTAAACCGGCCTAACTTCAACCCTTAATCCCACCGGGTAAAAAATATATACGTATCAGTCCAGTTTTCGTTTCTTTTCTTAGGCGATGTCCTTATTGTAGGGTACTCACTAGTAAAAAAATAGGTCCGCAATGCGTACTTGGGGTCTTATGCTTAGTTTATAAAATAACTCCATTCAGCCTTTACAGAATTTGGTACTGTGGTCTCACTTTTACCATGCGTGATTGGTTGAAAATTTGCCATAACAATGCAGCAGTGAAATGGGTTCCTTAAGTATGCTTCAAATTTCAGGACCTGTTCAGAATTTTACATCAATGACTTCCGCTTAACTTTCTCTTATTGCCATTTGCACAGTTTAGACAACTCTTGCTGCACGCTACATCATCTCTAATATCAGCTATTTACTAGTAACAGAAGCACTAGATTGGCTAAGAAACGAGCATGGCACTGTCATACATTCATATGATCTTATAAATGATCAAAAGAATGCTGAAATTCAACTAGAATTCTAAGATGAATCATCACTAGATGAGGTGTTCAACGAACAAGTACCCTCAGAGCTTGGTGCAAATCCCCAAACTACTGGAAATCACAGTCCATCAGCAATAACAATGTATAAACAGCCAAGAGAAATATCTGATGACAAATAACGTCAATCAGTTACATGTAGATCATTACATAATAAAAAATGCAACCCAAAGCTTACAACAGGGTGCTTTCATGGACTAGAAATAAAATGAAAACTTCAACAGCCTGAAGTCACAAAATGTTGAACCAGTTTATTTCTTTATAACTGGAGGTGGTGGTGCTGGGAAAAGCCATTTGATTAAAACAATTTACCACACTGCAGTAAAAACCTATAGACATGCTCCAATGAATCCTGAGAATCCAACAGTGTTACTAGCAGCATCTACTGGAGTAGCAGTAATAAACATTGATGGTACACACAGCATTAGCAATACCTAAAAATACAGGTGATGATGTGGAGGAAAATCCAGGTCCTACAATATTTGATACCATTGATCCAACAACCACTGTGTCTGCTGACTCTAGTCAAGGAAATGAAGCAATCTTTGGTGTGAATGCTGGAAGCAATGTGTAGCAATGTCACATACTGCTATGATATACCACCAAATACAAGATACTAGTTTGTGGACTAATTCTACTTTGAACAATATTTTGGTTATTGGTAATAATCTATACAGTTCTATAACATGTTCTGTGCGAACAAATGACTATTTGCTGTTAACTGATGTTCCAGACATGGTTTCAATATTTGATAAAGTGTATTCATTACAATATAGTGAGTCATTTACTGGAAGTTTGTTCATGACATCAAACATTGGTCCATATATGTCTCTTAGAAATTCACTTCTAGAAGTATTTTCAAACTCTCAACGGAATTACAATTGTTGTTTGTTAACTAATGGCATTAATACACTATATTGTAATGAATACACTTTATCAAATATTGAAACCATGTCTGGATCAGTTAACAGCAAATAGTCATTTCTTCGCACAGAACATCTTATAGAACTGTATAGATTATTTCTAATAACCAAAATATTGTTCAAAGTAGAATTAGTCCACAAACTAATATCTTGTATTTGATGGTATATAATACATGTAGCAGTAAGTGACATTGCTACACATTACTTTACCAGCATTCACACCAAAGATTGTTTCACTTCCTTGACTAGAGTCAGCGGACACAGTGGTTGTTGGATCAATGATATCAAATATTGTAGGACCTGGATTTTCCTCCACATCATTTGCTTGCCTTATAAGCAATGGCATGTAAACATTGTAGCACATCATTTGGGTAAACCAAAACATTACCTCATTACACACGACTTGTAATGTACAACAACTTGTTTTAATGTTGGCAAGTAAAACACATTTAAGTAAAACATCATAAGCATCGTATTCCAAAATCGCCCTCGCACACGTGAAAATGCATCCTTGGCTTTCACAAAATTGTTGTGAGAGCCGATCCTTGACCGGTATTGTTCGATTGTTGTTCCCATGCTGGCGGCTAGTAGCAGACAACAAATACTATTCTTTGAGAGTGCAAAACTCTTATTCAATGCAAGTATTTTTTAGAGTACAATAACTCTTTCAGTTTGGGGTGTAACCCACACCGACATTTCAAGCCGATAAATACTGGTTTGTGATAGCTTGTGAGATACTTATGAGGACCGTATGTGATGCAACGCACACCGGATTTCAAGCCAAATGTGGGGTTGCGAAAGCGTCTTAATTAGCTTCAGTTCAATCCACACTAAACACAAGCCGAGTCTAGATATGTTGGCTTGCGTGAGTAAACAACTCCCGTATCGATATCGCCGAGGAAATTCCACTCAGCGACGTCACCTGGATGAAATAACAAAGAACAACCAAGCCAAGGAAAGTGTAGCCTGCGAACGCAGACGTATTTCCGGCGGTCGTTTCCCCCGAAAAGTAACGTCTGCGAGTTCGAGCTGCAAAACGATTTCCGTGAGGTAAGAATTATTCACCAATCACCGTTTAGCTCTAAAAAATCCAGAACTAACTCGCAGGATTCGTGCGCGGTATAACCACGTATTCTCGTGGAGAAAAAATGGCGGACACACTGGAAGAAGCGTTCAACGACGCGTTCAACCAGGTTTGCAATGTTTTTGGATTTGACAGTTTGAATACGCACCAGGAGGAGTCCATCAAATACATTGTTCAAGAGAAGAAGGATATTTTCGTAAATCTTCCAACGGGTTT
>NC_090880.1:2985800-2993300 GCF_036669935.1 Montipora foliosa
AGTATTGGATCAAATAATACAAATAACATTATTAGGGCTCTCGCACGGGCATCTTCCAACCTACTCTACAATGTTACGGATTTCTCTTTTCGTCACACTAGGATTCTCACATCATCTACATCTGTTAATCTATAACATGTATCAAAAATCATGTCCTGTTATGTCACGTCACGTGATGTTAATTTCATGTATTATAATGTCCTATCTAGGCTTTCGCTTAAGCTTTTTTTTTCATTTAATTTTTTGCTATTATGCTAATGACAGCTGTCACTTGATGTCATCCCATGTCATGTCATGTCAAGTCATGTCATGCTATTTAATGTCATGTGATGTCATATCCTATTTAGGCTTTGGCACGTTATTACTTTTTTGCAACTATGCTAATACTTAAGTTTAAAATCCTTCTATTATGCTCTTATGGCTTTGCTAAAATGCTCAAACGTTCTATCAATACATACCAGAAGCACATTACCTTGAAGCGTGTAACTTGCCCAAATATGAACAAAAGCGAGATCCATGCTGCACGCGCGGGAAAATGCACGAGCTACGTTACATCACATCCAAATAAGGACACTTTTAAACAAAACAAAAAAACAAACAAAAAACCCACCTCTGAACCAGCGTTAAAACGCTTCAACGTTACGAGCTTCTGTACATACGCAATAATAGACACAAAATTTTTTGTAGCTCAAAAATTTGAAAGCAAAGTGCTTTACTACTGCACCTGTTTCATGACTTGCAGACGTTTCTCATCGGGAGATTATGCGCTCCTGCTTTCGCTGCCTATTGAGAACGGATTCTTATTAGAGGCAGCGAATCGAGTATAAGCCAGCCTCGTCCCCAGGGATTTTCTCCGCCGAGGAGGGGGCAGAGAAAAGCCCTGGGGACCAAGTTGGGTGTAAGCGACAAGTCCAGGGTTTTTCACAGTTTTGTAACGTAGTGAACATATTTCTGAAAGCACCGGACGTGACATTTTTTGGTGCCGCAGGGTGCCTTGCAAGCGCTGAAGGGGCGAGTTAGGTAGGGGGTCTGGGGGCCGCTGCTGCTGTTGGGGGCAGATTCTGTGGCTCGATATGAGATGTCTTGGTTGCAAGTTTTTCGAAGTAACACTGATATCTGATAGAGTTAAGACCTACCACTGGTTTACTACCGAAAAGTGATACCAGTGCTTTTTCACCTGCAGTGACAACGCCAGAAACAGCAGAATAACAGGTGAAGACCGACGTTAGCGTGCTCTTTGAAGTAAGGTCAGGAGCCCATCACCCGGAGCGTGCAACTTCCATACAGCGTCTGTGAAACGGCGTTTTCACAAGTAAAGTTATTTTTAGATACGCCTTTCCCGCGAATTAGTTTTCAAAAGCCAATCAGAAGCGGTGCATAATTAATAACAGTTTATTATTAATTATGCACCGCTTCTGATTGGCTTTTGAAAACTAATTCGCGGGAAAGGCGTATCTAAAAATAACCTTACTTGTGAAAACGCCGTTGCACGAAAATAGGTAAGTTGCACGCTCCGGGTGATGGGCTCCTGGTAAGGTACATTCTCAAGTTTTTTCAGGGCTGTTGTCTTTCCAACTCCATAAAGGCGCGATGCTGTGTTGCATCCGGTGACTGTTTGAAGAAAAAGGAAATTTCTGCAAACTTCCTTACCCAGCTGTTTTTTGACTTTCTTCATATGCCAGACGCGCGCACTTCTCGAGTTTGCCTTTGTCTCTGGTCTAAAATAGAGTTCACACCCACCTTCGGAAGCATGATAACACACAAGGACTGGCAAATCTGTGTCATCCCCAACTAGAACCGTGGTATTCTTTCAGGCAGACTCGACTCTGTAAAGGTGACAGGAACCGTCCCTGATGCGCGCCTCTGCTGCTTCATAGTTTTAGTTGACATTTCATCGTACTCATCAAACACCACTATAGCTCTCCCGTATTTCCTACGCACGCAAAACTCGCACTCGTCGAGTCTAACATGTGATTTCCAGTCATGTTCTTGTGACTTAAGTTACATCTTTTTGACTAGGGATAAGTATGTGGTTTGCTTACTACCCAGAATACCTCATTGTTGGTTTTTTTTTCTTGCATTCTTTCCTCGATTTCGTTCCTTTAGTTAACCAAAGAAGATCAGATACACTTGTTGTAAGACTTCTTTTATTCTTTTGATCGCATGGTCACCATGGGTAGCTTGCTTTCGTTAGCTGGATTTATTATTATTATTATTATTATTATTATTATTATTTTCTATTAATTAATTAAATCTCATCTAAATTGAACTCAATTTCATCGATCAACATTATATGGACGAATCGAAATGAAAGCAACTAGGTAATATCACTAATGGTAATTATTAAGTCGCGGGTCAGTTGGTTGAAAATCCCACATGACAAACGTTTCATGGAAATCTCTACCCGTGACATAGAGAGGGGAGAGAGACTGGGTTTGAGGCTGGTGAGGTTCTGTAATTTCCTCTCTTAAAGAACCAGTGTTAACCTTTTTTTATTTCTTAACCAACGAAATATCACTGGGCCAAACTGCCTCCGAAAGCGGCTTTCCATGAATGCCCTGTTCAAAAGAGTGGCATAGATAGCTTCTTTGATCAATCGTTCGAATTGATTGAGGGAATCTGCTTTCCTTTGTTCTAAAGGCAAACTGTTCCACAAAACTTCGCCAGTATAGCTAAAGTTGTTTTTGTAGTAGTTTGTGCGCGGTTGCGGAACATTTACCTTATTTACAGCAGAGTTCTCAAACAATAACCAAATTCGCGATGGACAAATTTCGAGCGGAAATACTCAGGCGCTAGTCCCTGTAGGGACTTAAATACCATTGTTGCTCTTGCAATTTGCCTTTGAGAGGCAAGGATTTTCCATCCTAGGAGTTCAAATAAATTATTGACATCGGCGTCATAGTGACAGTAGGTCAAAACACGGGCTGCTCTGTTTTGCAATTTTTGCAATTTGTCCTGCAGTTACTCCACAGTCTCCCCAAACAATATTGCAGTAGTTGAATTCGGTTGTACTACACGTGTAGGGCCTGGTAAATAGAATGTAAGGTCCCAAGTAAGCTTATCATCGACACGCAATCCTAGTGATTTAGCAGTAGTAACTTCCTCAATAGGAGCGCCATTGATTGAAGGTCTAGGAGGAACTATTAAAGTACACAGTCTCTGTTTTGAACCAATAAGCATAAATTCAGTTTTCGTAATATTAAGCGTGAGTTTATTTGCTATCAGCCAATAGAATTTTTTCGCTTTTTCGCTCATGTGACCAGCAGCAATATTTGCATACTATAACAAAAGGAAGAATTTGCATAAAAATGGAGTTCAATTCCCAAAAGAATATTTCACTCCTCCAACATGGCTGCTGTTTCTTTGTTTCAATCTTGACAGCGAGCCATTAACTGAGCGTCTCTGCATACGGTTGTCCAAGTACGACAAACCAAGAGTGCGCGTTATCGCATAGTCCACAATTGCTTAATTTAGATGAAAGGATTTCGTGATTGACCGTATCAAAGGCCTTCTTTAAATACAGGAAGACAACTGCATTGACTTTTTCTAGGTCAACGTTATACGTTTTAAGAGTGTGTAGCCTCACTTAGAGCAGTGACAGTCGAACGAATTGTGCGAAAATCCGAGTGATAGTTATATTTAAAATCGTTTTCAGCCAAATATGTTTTTACCTGGCCGTAAACCATTCTCTCCAATACTTTGGCTACTACCGAGATAACGGAAATGGGGCGGTAATTGTACAAGTCATTCTGTTCCCCTTGTTTGAAAAGTGGCCAGGGGTAACTCTGGTGCCTTTCCACTCGTCAGGAAATCTCTAAGACTTAAAAGTTGATTAAAGATAACACAAATGAGAAAACATATGTATAAGAGACAACTGTTTTTGTCCAGATAAGTGCGAAGATGACTTCTCCCTTTTTAGATTTGGATATGTGCAACCATAAGCATTTTCCACAAGTGATAAAAATATATCATAACGCCTTACCACAACGCATTATGGGATTGAAATGCGGACAAACATCCCGGCGCAAAAATGTCTGTTTTTGTCCGCATATTAATCCCATAATGCTTTAGGCGTTAAATCGTGACGTCAATTGAAAAGAGTGCTATTGTAAGGGGCCCGTTTGAATTATTCAATCACGGTCTGGGTATTTTGTATGCATGCAATCAATTTTGACGGTTCATTAGATATTAAAGCCCCATTGAGTTTTTTAATAGTGAGTACCCTACAATAAGGACATCACCTAAGAAAAGAGACGAAAACTGGACTGATATATTATTTTACCCGGTGAAATTAAGGGTTGAAGTTAGCCCGGTTTAATTGTAATTAAATTAAATCTTCAACCCGGTAAGGGTAAGAGTTTGGCCGCAAAGTAGTTAAAATTTGACGGTAAGGATGTTAAAAAGTGTTTGAGCCGTCTAAAAACACACCTTCTGCCTCCACTACTCAACCGTACTAACACAACAATAATATTTGGGCGCGTTGGTGAGCCAAGCCACCGTGCCATTTATTTAGCATTGGATATTACAATAATATTTGGATGCGCTGCCCAGCTAAGACACCGTGCCATTTATTTAGCATTGGAATGGGTACAAAAACATTTATACATCAAATTTATATATAGAGAGAAGAGCAATGCATAAGAGCCGGACACGAAAACACCTAAAAACCACCAGGTGGAAAAAACCGAGCAACGTGTACCCCCGACCAAGTCAATGGTGCAACTCCTGGGGTTCTACCGTAGGTATTCTTATTGAAAAACATTATTTACAATGAAAAAGAACGCTATCATATACAGCCTAACGAAGGCATAAAACAATTTTTTGTCAACGCGATATAACAATAAACAAAACTGGACTTGTGCACCCGGCGAAGGCTGACCTTAGAAGGACTTAGCCTACTAACGCCCGCAAACTACAAACCTAAATCCCACAAACCCCTGCGCACCTAAACAGGCCCACCAGGCCTCTGATATGAAACGGCAAAAATATTAATAGCAACTTACGCTAATTTACAATTATCACAAATTACATTTGTCGTTCAAGAAGAACAACAGAAAAATTACCATCTACCTCCCTGCCAAAAATAACTCATTTTAATTGGTTTGCTTGACATTTGCATCAGTGATGGCGTGCCAAAATGATAGCATGTTTTGTCAACATGTTGTTTGACACAACAAATTCCAACAAATAGTATAAAACTGTCAACATTAGATGGGGTGGCAAAATGGAAAATAGGGGAGACTAACAAGTTTTTAAGCCCCTTAAATGGGAGGGGCTAGACCCAGGGAGGGTCCCATGTGATCATAACGTTATCAGATTAAAGTACCAGAAATAGTTATACCATTTATACGTTGTAGAAGACATTCAAAGTAATTTCAAAAAAACCAAGACATCACCTAGGTTAAAATTTTGGGAAATTCAATTAGTAAACAATATGAAGTCAAAACTGTTAAAATTTTTTGAAAAAGATTTATCAGACAATTTTTCACTGTTATCATTGTAAGACAAAAATCAACGCTTTTGCCATTTGCAAAAAAACTGTCTGTCTACACTATTTTTTTCCCTGCTAAGAAAATCCTGAAATTTTCAGGTGGGGACATACAGCTAGTTTTTTGAGAAAAAGGCCTTTAAAAAGTGTAGTTTCCAGTCCCCCCTATGAAGCTCAATCACTATATTCAGCATTTTTCCCTGATTTGCAGTTATTTCTTAGGTAAAATTACATTTTACATCAATTGCAGTGACTGACACTTCAGAAGAGATATTCTGTTGCTTTAATTTCACAGATTTCAAAATCTTGATCATTTTCTTTGCAAAACTGTTGTAAGCTACCTTAAAAGTAGGTCACTTGTATTAAAAGTGAATGAAGGCCAAACCCTTAATTATCAGAAAAGATTTCTCCACATGGTACCAAGATGGAATGACACCATCAGGCAGTATATTAATACTGAATTAAAGGAAGAAATGTCTCCTGATGGCACTATTTGAAGAAATGCCACAACAAGGCAGTCATTTCAAAAATTCAAAATGTCAAAGCTTACACAGCTTTTCTAATAGGCTATTGTGGATTGCTGCATGACATGCCTTATGATGAATCTTTTTCTTTCGATCCTCAGGATTTTCATTTTCAAAGTTAGTGGGTATGATGGACTTACTTTTCCATTCACATGCTCCTAACTGAAACACTTCCACTGATAACTCTCTTGAAGACGAGTTCATGTCTTTGAAGCCACCAACCACATAAAGGGCTTCCTGAATGCATACCATGTTTGCAGCACGACGACACACCTTGAGGTTACTAATGACTTGCCATTCATCAATTGATGGGTCATATACCTCACAAGACTTCAATACTCTACCAGGTCCCTCACTTTCATTCATGCCACCTGCTATGTAGATCTTTCCATTCATGGCTGCTCCAAAAGCTTCATGCCTTGCTTCAGTCATAGCTGCAACCTCCTCCCATGTGGCCAAAATAGGATCAAACCTTTCCACTGTTTGAGATGATTTAAGCGAAGGCAAACCACTTCCACCTACTAAGTAAAGGTGTCTTTTATCACTGACTAAACAAGCTCCATAGCGACCAGTTGGTGGACGAGCCACAACCTCACAAACATTCTCATCAAGCTTATAGAGAAAAACATCGGCTTCAAGTGAATATTTATCTAACCCATATATGCAACCAGCCAGAACTGATGAACAAGAAAAATTGTCATTTTCATGTCTTCCTTCAACTGTCCCCCAGGAATTAGTGGAAGAAAGAAAGTATTCTATAATTTGAGATTCTCTGGGTCCAACATGCTGTCCCCCAAAAATGCAAATTTTATCTCTGTATTGAATAACAGAATGGTTTTGATGTTCAAATAACATGTCTGGTAACTGATACCAAATGTCTTTCTGGGGTGCATAGCATAAGGCTGTCCTGCCACCACAAACAAAAATCACATCTGTGTATTTCTCCAAGCACTTCCTGGGTGGCTTGGCAGCATCTTCACAGAAGGGATCACAAATGCACTGCATGGATCTCAACACAAAATTCAAACTTGCATTACTTGTTGCTACCAGTTGTTCATTGACTAATTCATTGAAAAGAAAGTCATGAGACATGGATTTCAGGCGGACTTGTCTCAACAATTCAGCAAAGTTGCTTTCTCGGTCACCCTTCTTGTGAGACACCCACTTTACTACTCCCTTAAAAATTTCTTTCTCGGAGCCAACGATGACATAATCACTGGAAACCCATTTCATGACTTGTTTAATATCGAGCTTCAGGAAGTCGTCTGTTTCCATGACTGAACTGAAATTAGAATTAATAAACTCGCAGGATTCCTTCATTAATTCCAAACACTGATATTTGTCGGCAAAGTAATAATTGAAAATGCAGTTTTCAAGTGTAATGTTTTCTTCCAAAACATCACAAGCCAAAGTTTTCAAACCTGGTAAAAGAAGATAATCTGCTGCTGTCACTAAGTCGTGGGCGTTCTCCTTGGTGACTGCAACATT
>NC_090880.1:3018300-3020800 GCF_036669935.1 Montipora foliosa
CTTTTAGAAAAACCATAACTTCATATTTCCGTAATAATCGTTCAAAGACATTGAGCAAAAGCATACAAAGCTACATTTGAAAGGGACATAATCCCATGTTGCAGTTTTCTGGATAAGACTTCACAGAAATAACTCCTGTTACCTTTCCATATGTAAAGAGGTCCCATGATTTATGAGTCAATTAGTCAATGAGTCATGAGTCAATGAGACTCACAGTCAATATAGCAATACATGTAATTTATTGATTAGGCCTAAGCACTCTCTGAAAGTTTAGCTTTCATTTTATGGGTTAGGGTAACTGCACTAACACATTGACTCATAAATACTTAAGACTCATATGTAAAAAATATTTCAACATTAGATGCAATGAATTTTTAGCAATTGCTGTAAATAATAGTAATCATTCCTACCATTTCAAAGGATGAATAAATTAAAGTTGAATGCAGTAAGTGTAAGAAGAAAAAAAAGTGGTCCAGTTTATTTAAGCTGTAATCAATTTCCATCCCTGCTTTAGTCCCTGGATAGGGTTAAACAATGGTGGTGAAGTGAACAAACTACCCCAAGGGGGTACTGCTTATGATACTGAGACCAAACAGCTGGCAGAGTTGCTGCAGTACATGTAAGGCTATCAGTCTGAAAAATGAATGAAACTGTAGACGAATTTGGTAAGCAAGCAAGTAGCTTTTACTTATGAATTATAAAATGCCAGTCATTTGTCAATTTAGAACTGGTTCCCCTAAGGGGTCAGATTTCTTTAGCCTACATCCAGAAAACAAGATTCTGTTACCTTTAAGGGTTGTTTAAAAAAAAAAAGACCCCTCCTGAGCAAACTGCATCCTCATGTTTGGATTCTCATTAATTTAATGACTTTAATGATATTTTGCCAATTTGTTCTACAATAATACTCAAATACTACAATAATACTCAAATACCATAAAAGTATTTTTAACCTAACTTTTTTGCAAAGTTGACTCCTTGAGCCACCAGCTTCAACTTTGATACTTTGTTCTAAAAGCCAAAGCCGTTGTTATAATAGCAATGGTCGAGGTGATAATTAATCACTTTGTTTTGGTTCAAATGAAGAAAGAAAGTCAAAGTAATGATCGCACTTTAACCCTTTCACCCCTAAACCGGCCATACTTGATATTTTACTCTGTCTAAAGCCAGAGTATTTTGCTGTCTAACACCAGATGATTTTACTCGTCAATGGGGAACCCCATGGAGTCAACAGTCTTACAGCACTTCTCAACATAAAGAAAATGAATTCTGTGGACTTGAACATTCCCAAATAGAAATGCTGTATATTCCAAATATGGTTGCGTAAACTCTTCAAGATTTACCTGCTTAAGGAACTTCAAATCAATGAATATTTTGAATATTTTTCCTGAACTCCTGCAAACTTTGTACACTTTTTAATGGTTTGCCCTTTAAAAGTAACATTCAGAAATAATGCAAATACAACTGAGGATGTTTTGCATTATCTACAAGACAAGACAACAATATCCTTTATTCAAACACAATCAATATTAAAGCAATAACACATGCTTGTGGGGTCATGTGCTTACTATAACAAAGACACATTACAAGGAAATAAAAGCTTAAAACTAACTATGTGACAGACATAGGATATCTACACATAAGGGATAAGAAAAATAAATCAATTGCTATCCAAAAGATCATATTGCAAATACACCAAAAGGTAACGGTTGATTGACAAGTTCCTAATTGTGCAAAATGGTAGAGCATGTTTGAAGTCCAGCAGGACCAAGATGAGAAGTTATGATAAAAACTTTAAACATATTTTTTACCAAAATTATTTTACTGCCATCAACCCCAATGAGACCCTATGCATGGGACACTGTTTCCAGCTGCAGCTGCAAATCACATAATATATTAATTAATAAATTTTGCCATGTAAGAAAAGAACAAACATGTAGGGTGTAAGCAAAAAACGTCCAAGGCAATAAAGCTTCCTTTCAGCCTTTTCAGGAACAACTATCCACTGTCAACCATACGTGACTCAAAACAGAATTTCCTTGATCCAACAACACATGACAGCTAGTCCCCTAAAACCAAAATTACATCATTAATGCTTCCAGAAAACAATAGTCTAAAAAAACCTGAATCTATAGATACCTACACTTCTGTTCTTCCAAACATTATTTTAACTAACATGGATTTTGATTTTGATTTTAAACTCAAATGAATTGCAAATCCATAACTTGGTAACTACTTGAATGCAAGGATCGTTGAGTTGTGACGCTAAAAAGTATAATAACCTAGACATTCACCAGAAAAGGGAATATAAATGACCTTAAAAGCAGCTATTTAAAATATTTGATACTAGGGTTACGTTCCCAATGACACAATCACATTCAAAATCAAATTCATATCTGATCGAATCATTGATCATTCATGTAGAGGTGCCGATCGTAAGGTGTAAGGCAGAAAAAAATAACCTTCGCGTTGAACAATATTGCCATTTCCCTGCCACCTGGTA
>NC_090880.1:3025800-3035800 GCF_036669935.1 Montipora foliosa
TTAGACTCCTTAAAGAGTCACCTTTCTAAGACTCTTTAAAAAGTCAGTTTTTAGATTTCTTAAAAATAGTTAAGAGTGCTAGAAAGCCAGCTTTTTAAGATCCGTTAAAAGGAAGGTGGATTATCAGTAGCTGGGAAAAGCTATGTAAGAACAGCAACGACAAATACGAAAAACACCCTTATGTAATGCAGTTCATTGATATAGCGTACGTATCGCTGATGATCTCTGGTTGTGAGACTTAAAAATTATAAGCCAGCTTTTTAAGGAACCCCTTAAAACGCAAGGTATGTAAAACTCTTTAAAGAGCCACCTTTTTAAGACTCTTCAAAAAGCCTAAAAAGCCTGCTCCTTAAAAAGCCAGCTTCTCCTTCCCAGCATTCTTCTCACGCAATTTCGGCCGTCGCAACCTGCTTATACAGGCTGGTGAAATACACCATATTCGTATTCTCTGGATTGGACTGGAACTAGCCAACGCGCTGTATATGAATAAATGACAAAGCAAGAACGAGTCCATAAGAACTTGAAAAACTTCATCGGTTTTCCCATTGTGATTACATGAAGAAAGTTAAATGATACCTGGTTTTACTGATTTACAATCGCTTATTCTGCATTGAATTCATGGCACGATGGGTATCCAGACCTGGGCCCAGTTGTTGAAAAGGTGGATAACGCTATCCACGGGATAAATCACTATCTATTGGATAGCGCAATTGGTTCCGCTATTACTTATCCACTGGATAGTGATTTATCCGGCGAGTAGCTCTATCCATCGTTTGAACAATTGGACCCTGATTTCAATAATATTAAAACGTTCCTGCAGTAAATGCTCGAAGAAAATCATTTTGATGTTTTACGCAAACAGAACATAAACGCCACCATTAAGCGCCGGGAGACAAAAGAAACAATGCAAATCCTCCCACGAGCACTGAACAATATGGAAAAGGTTATCTACTCGAATCGACTCGTTAGTATTTTTAGTTTATAATTAATTTGGGACACACTCGCGAGTAGATGCTTCACGAAATTCGCGATTGCCTCAACTTTTCCCTTTCTTCAGCAATGGCATAAGAGGTAATAATAATAATAATAATAATAATAATAATAATAATAATAATAATAATAATAATAATAATAATAATAATAATAATGAAACTTTATTTAACGAGGGTGAAGCATATTGATTACTGGTCACCCAGTAGTTTTCATAATGGCCCTCCTACAATTAAAGTAATAAAACATATCGATTAATTAATTAACTACCTTTGTGATCGACCAACTAAATTTACATAATGAACTGAAAAGATGCAAATATGAATATTCCACCTTCATGGACTTAAATTAGTGACTTGATATTTGACACTGGCACAGTTTTAATACAAATTGCAATTGTCACTTTGTTGTAACCTAAACAAAACAATAGACTTGTTATGTTCGTGCCTTGGATGTTTGTGAGGTAATAAAATAGACACTCATTTGCTTCACGATTTGGGTTAGCAAGGCACAAAGCACGCATCTGAAGGACTTTTTGCAACGCGAAGCAGTTTGTGATGTGAAATTGAAGTTAACCCAAGCGCGTGCTTCAACTAGCTCTGTTGAATTTCAGAAGTAACAGATGGTTTTTTGTTAAGAGTTAAGGAGCATTTAAGGACGGTGCCTACTAATTAAAGATATTTTTGCCCCGTTGTGTGATTATGCAGGAAATGTAGATCTTAACAAGTGTTATTGAAATCCAAAAAGAAAATTGGGGGCAACCACGCATTTTTCAAAGATAATTCAAGAACAATATTTGTAAAAAGCTTTAAATTACAAAACAATGTATGGCGTTCTTTCTCAAATTGAAGCTTCATTATCTCTGAAAAATGCATGGTTACCCCCAATTTTCTTTTTGGATACCAAGAGTACTTACTAAGATGTACTTTTTCCGGATAGTTTTAAACCGCGCAAAACTATCCCAGTGTTAGTAAGCATCACCGAGAGGAAATCCAAGGATCTCGAGATGCGCAGAACGTATGCGCAATAACAATAGTAGGCATCTTCCTTAAAAGCGACGTTTTGAAGATGAAAACAATGACAGCTGTCTGTTGGCTATAATGGTAAAGAAATTTGCGTCACCAACAACAGAGCCTTTAAGGTAACACGATAACGGGATCGGATATCTCTTTTCGTCACACCAGGATTCTCACATCATCTACATGTGTTAATCTATAACATGTATCAAAAATCATGTCATTTCATATTACGTCACGTGATGTCATGCCATGTCATGTCATGCTATATATTTTCATGTATTATAATGTCCTATCTAGGCTTTGGCACATTCTTTAATTTTTTGCTATTATGCTAATGACAGCTGTCATGTGATGTCATGCCATGTCATGTCATGTCAAGTCATGTCATGCTATTTAATGTCATGTGATGTCATATCCTAATTAGGCTTTGGCACGTTATTATTTTATTTTTTGTTATTATGCTAATACTTAAGTTTAAAATCTTTCTATTATGCCCTTATGGCTTTGCTAAAATGCTCAAAAGTTCTATCAATACATACCAGAAGCACATCACCTTGATGCGTGTAACTTGCCCAAATATGGACTATAGCGAGATCCATGCTGCACGCACGGGAAAATGCACGAGCTGCGTTACATCACATCCAAATAAGGACATTTTTAAACAACAACACAAAAAAAAAACAAAAAAACCCACCTCTGAACCAGCATTAAAACGCTTCAACGTTACGACCTTCTGTACATACGCAATAATAGACACAAAGCAAAGTGCTTTACTACTGCACCTGTTTCATGACTTGCAGACGTTTCTCATCGGGAGAATATGCGCTCCTGCTTTCGCTGCCTATAGTCAATTTTCACGATGGCGTCATTTGACTACAACTACCACAATTCAGTTTGTTTTTCTTTTCATATTTAAATTTTGTATTCCCAGTGGGGTAAAAAAAACAATAGCTCTAATTAACATGAAACAAGCGAAACCTGCAGGATTCTGGTACTTGTAGTCATATGGTGTTATCATGCAAATGTCCTATTGAGAACGGATTCTTATTAAAGGCAGCGAATCGAGTATAAGCCAACCTCGTTCCCAGGGATTTTCTCCGCCGAGGAGGGGACAGAGAAAAGCCCTGGGAACGAAGTTGGGTATAAGCGACAAGCCCAGGGTTTTTCACAGTTTTGTAAAGTAGCAAACATATTTCTGAAAGCACCGGAGGTGACATTTTTTGGTGCCGCAAGGTGCCTTGCAAGCGCTGAAGGCGCAAGTTAGCTAGGGGGTCTGAGGGCCGCTGCTGCTTTTAGGGGAAGATTCTGTGGCTCGATATGAGACGTCTTGGTTGCAAGTTTTTCGAAGTAACGCTGATATCTGATAGAGTTAAGACCTACCACTGGTTTACTACCGAAAAGTGATACCAGTGCCTTTTCACCTGCAGTGACAACGCCAGAAACAGCAAAATGACAGGTGAAGACCGACGTTAGCGTGCTCTTTGAAGTAAGGTACATTCTCAAGTTTCTTCAGGGCTGTTGTCTTTCCAACTCCATAGAGGCGCGATGTTTTGTTGCATCCGGTGACTGTTTGAAGAAAAAGGAAATTTCTGCAAACTTCCTTACCCAGCTGTTTTTTGACTTTCTTCATATGCCAGACGCGCGCACTTCTCGAGTTTGCCTTTGTCTCTTGTCTAAAATAGAGGTCACACCCACCTTCGGAAGCATGATAACACACAAGGACTGGCAAATATAAATCTGTGTCATCCCCAACTAGAACTGTGGTATTCTTTCAGGCAGACTCGGCGGTTTTGACTACAAGGAGGTCGGCGTCACCATTTGCGAGGTGTGTTACGCATCCTACATTCTGGAGACAAAAATTTGGTTTTATCAACGGAGTTGATAATGTAAATTGACCACCGAAGAGGGATTCTAAAAGCTGACGTTTCGAGCGTTAGCCCTTCGTCAGAGCCTCGCTTAGCATTAACAGAAAGCGTTGTTTATGGGATTCGAGAGATAGTCATCCTTCTTCATCGTTAGACATGATTTCTGTAAAGGTGACAGGTGCAGCAACCTTCCCTGATGGGAGCCTCTGCTGCGTCATAGCTTTAGTTGACATTTCATCGTACTCATCAAACACCAGTATAGCTCTCCCGTATTTCCTACGCACGCAAAACTGGCATTCGTCGAGTCTAACACGTGATTTCATGCCATGTTCTTTTTGACTTAAGATACATCTTGTTGACTGGGGATAAGTAGGTGGTTTGCTGACTATCCAGAATACCTCATATTGTTGGTTTTTTTTCTTGCATTCTTTCCTCGATTTCGTTCCTTTAGTTTACCAAAGAAGATCAGATATAATTTTTGTAAGACTTCTTTTATTCTTTTGATCGCATGGTCACCATGAGTAGCTTTATAAGCTTGCTCTCGTTAGCTGGAAGTTTTTTTAAATTGACTATTAATTAATTAAATCTCAGCTAAATTGAACTCAATTTCATCGATCAACATTATATGGACGAATCGAAATGAAAGCAACAAGGTAATGTCACTAATGGTAATTATTAGGTCGCGGGTCAGGTGGTTGAAAATTGAAGAAGTTTAATCCCACATGACTCTACCGGTGACATAGAGAGGGGAGAGAGACTGGGTTTGAGGCTGGTGATACCTTAATGATCAGAGGTTCTGTAATTTCCTCTCTTAATGAACCAGTGTTAACTTTTTTTATTTCTTAACCAACGCAATATCATGTCGCAAAGTCCTGCGAGTATCGGCAAGGAAGAATACGTACAAGCAGTTGCATTGGAAATCAAAGATTTGAAAACTTCCGCGTCGAATTCCAATATGGCGGACCTTTCGCAGCCAATGCAATCAGATCCATCTAAATACTGTCAGAAACTTATCTATCGTCTCGATGCCCTGAGAAGAAAAGAGAGTTTCTACGATGTAACAGTGTCAGTAAAAGACAAAGAGTTTAAAGCTCACAGACTTGTGTTAGCAGCAGCAAGCCCGTTTTTTCTTTCACTTTTGGTCAGTGACATGAGAGAGGGAAAGGAACAGTTCATCAGAATAGAACTTGAAGAAGCAACGGGGTCAGTCATGGAAGAAGTTCTTAAATACATTTACACTGGTAATGTTGCAGTCACCAAGGAGAACGCCCACGACTTAGTCGCAGCAGCAGATTATCTTCTTTTACCAGGTATGAAAAATTTGGCTTGTGATGTTTTGGAAACAAACATTACACTTCAAAACTGCATTTTCAATTATGACTTTGCCGACAAATATCAGTGTTTGGAATTAATGCATGAGTCCTGCGAGTTTATTAACTCGAATTTCAGTTCAGTCATGGAAACAGAAGACTTCCTGAAGCTCGATATTGAACAAGTCATGAAATGGGTTTCCAGTGATCATGTCACCGTTGGTTCCGAGGAAGAAATTTTTAAGGGAATAGTAAAGTGGGTGTCTCACAAGAAGAGTGAACGAGAAAGCAACTTTGCTGAATTGTTGAGACAAGTCCGCCTGAAATCCATGTCTCGCGACTTTCTTCTCAACGAGTTAGTCAATGAAGAACTGGTAGCAACAAGTAATGCAAGTTTGAATTTTGTGTTGAGATCCATGGATTGCATTTTTGATCCCTTCTGTGAAGATGCTGCCAAGCCACCCAGGAAGTGCTTCAAGGAGAGGTATGCAGATGTGATTTTTGTTTGTGGTGGCAGAACAGCCTTATGCTATGCACCCCAGGATGACATTTGGTATCTGTTGCCAGACATGTTATTTGAACATCAAGATCATGCTGTTGTTCAATACAGAGATAAAGTTTGCATTTTTGGGGGACAGCGTGTTGGACCGGGAGAATCTCATGTAATAGAATACTTTCTTTTTTCCACTAATTGCTGGGGGACAGTTGAACGAAGACATGAAAATGACAATTTTACCTGTTTATCAGTTCTAGCTGGTTACATCTATGCATTAGATTCATTTGATGGTGCCGTTTTTCTCTATAAGCTTGATGACAATGTTTGTGAGGCTGTGGCTGATCCACCAACTGTTCGCTATGGAGCTTGTTTAGTCAGTGATAAAAGACACCTTTACTTAGTTGGAGGAAGTAGTTTGCCTTTGCTTCAGACATCTCAGACAGTGGAAAGGTTTGATCCTATGTTGGCCACATGGGAGGAGGTTGCAGCTATGAATGAGGCAAGATATGATGCTTTTGGAGCAGCCATGAATGGCAAGATCTACATAGCAGGTGGCATGAAGAAAATTGAGAGACATCATACAGTACTGAAGTCTTGTGAGGTGTATGACCCATCAACTAATGAATGGCAAGTCATTAGTAGCCTCAAGGTGTGTCGTCAATCTGCAAACATGGTATGCATTCAGGAAGCCCTTTATGTGGTTGGTGGCTTCAAAGACACACATTCATCTTCAAGAGAGTTATCAGTGGAAGTGTTTCAGTTAGGAGCCTGTGAATGGAAAAATAAGTCCACTATACCCACGAACTTTGAGAATGCAAATCATGGGGATCGAAAAAAAAAGATTCATCATCATAAGGCATGTCTTGCAGTGATACACAAGAGCCTATTAGAAAAGCTGTGTAAGCTTTGACATTTTGACATTTCTCGTATGACTGCCTTGTGGTGGCTTTCCTTCAAATAGTGCTACGTGGAGACATTTTTCCCTTTAATTCAGTATTATGACTGCCTTATGGTGACATTCCTTCTTGGTACCACATGGACAAATCTTTTTTGATAATTAAGGGTTTGGCCTTCACTTACTTTTAATATACTTTTAAGGTGGCTGACAACAGTTTTGGGAAGAAAATGATCAAGATTTTGAAATCTGTGAAATTAAAGCAACAGGATATCTTTTCTGAAGTGTTAGTCACTGCAATTGAGGTAAAATGTAATTTTACCTGACAAATAAATTCAAATTAGGGGAAAATGCTAAAAAAAAAGTGACCAAGTGCCTGGAGGGGGACTGGAAACTAAACATTTCAAAGACTTTTTTCTCTAAATCTAGCCTTACGTCCCCACCTTAAAATTTCAGGATTTCCTTAGCAAGAAAAAATAATCATGTAAAGGACAGGCAAATGATGTCGATTTTCGTCTATTTTGATAATAACTGAAAAATTGTGGGGTAAATCTTTTTTAAAAAATGTTGACAGTCTCATCTTCATATTGTTTACTAATTGAAATTCCCAAAATTTTAACCTTGGTGATATCTTGGTTATTATGCAATTACTTTGGATGTCTTTTGCAACGTACAGATGGAATAACTATTTGTGTTACTTTAATCTGAAAACGTTATGATCGCATGGGTGCAAATTCATGTGACCCTCCCATTCCAAGGGGCTTAAAAACTTGTTAGTCTCCCCTATTTTCCATTTTTCCACGCCTCTGGTGATTTGGCAAGTCCCTAAAAATTAGCGTTGATAGTTTTATACTATTTGTTGGAATTTGTTGTGCCAAACCATATGTTGACAAAAATCGGAATCATGCGCATGCTATCCTTTATCCATTCAATCACGGACCCACATGTCAAGAAAAGCAATTAAAATGAGTTATTTTTGGATGCGAAGTAGATAGTAACTTTTCAGTCGTTCTTCTTAAACGACAAATACAATTTGTGATAACTGTAAATTAGCGTAAGTTGCTATTTTGCCGGCTCGTATCAGAGGCCTGGTGAGCCGTGTTAGGTGCGCAGTGGTTTGTGGGATTTAGGTTTATAGTTTGCGGGCGTTGGTAGGATAAGTCATTCTACGGTCAGTCTGCCACGTGCCCAAGTCCAGTTGCATCTACTGTTATATCCCACTTATCATTGTTTTAAGCCTTGGTTAGGCTGTATATGATAGCGTTCTTCTTTCTCGTTTTTGATATATTACATCTAAGCCACTATTTTAAACACGGCATTCATGGAAAGCAGCTTTTATTTTATGATGTTATAGTAGGATACCGTAGTTTTATCCATACACCTTATTCCAAAATGGCCACCATTTCAGTATTCTTTTGTTTCCATGCAAATTGGCCCTTATGGCCTTGTTCAAGATTAAATATTCTTTTGAATTTTGCATTTGAAAGTGAGGCCATAAGGGCCAATTTGCATGGAAACAAAAGAATACTAATATGGCGGCCATTTAGGAATAAGGTGTGTACTTAGTTTATAATTTTGAATTGTTTGTATATTGATGATGAATTGTGGTTAAATAAAGATTATAGACACCTGAAAAATTCAGGCTGCTTCAAGGGGAGTCGAACCCATGCCCTCTGCGGCAATGCCTGTGCAATGATCTACCGACTGAGCGTTGAAGCTACTCAGTTGGGAGCAGGTCAATTTGTTGGGCTTACTGTGTTCATTTGTTGGGCGCACTGTGTTGGCAGTGGTCATGAATTCGATTCCCGTTGAAGTCATTTGAATATTCAGGTGTCCGAGACAACTGCTTAAATTGTCCTGGAGACTAGAGATTCTGATTATTTGTAGATGTCATTACAGAGGCAGTACTTTTCTCCTCAGTCATTTAAAGACCCTGAATGGGGAAAGGGAAAGAACTTTTCCCCGCCCCATTCTTTTCAAGCAATTGTGGCTCGCAACCTGCTGACAGGCTGGTGAAATTTCAACATTTTTAGCATTTTTTCGTTTCTGTCGTAGGTCTGATTGACGACACTATCTATGGTTAAGTCATGGTATAAGCTACTCGCATTAGAAATTCGTAACCAAAAGCGCGCTGCCTTCAAGATCTGTGGTCGTCTCTGGTCAAAACTACAAACATTCCCTGTTGTCATTATTTCTGCAGAAAGTAATAAATAATGTGAAAAAAATTACTCTTTTTTTGGTAAGAACTTTAATTCTAGAGGCTGAAGCTGAACCCGAAAACGTTCTCAACTTTTCTTAAAGTTGTGTGGTAATATATTAACTTGACCTATATACACCTGAGATGTTCTTCACTGTATCATGGTGGCATGACGGCAATAAGAAAACCATTTGATTTGCAAGAAAACTCTATGTATTAGAGTTAAGGACGGTGCCTACTAATTCAAAGGTATTTTTGTGCCGTTTATGACTATGCGGGAAAAGCAGATCGTAACAAATGTTATTGAAATCCAAAAAGAAAATTGGGGCTAACCACGCATCTTTCAAAAATAATTAATCAAAAATGTTTGTAAAAAGCTCTAAAATACAAAGAAATGTATGGCATTCTTTTCCAGATTGAAGCTTCGTACCTCTGTAAAATGCATAAAATGCAATACTCCCAATTTCCTTTTTGGATACCAGGAGCACTTGCTAAGTTCTCCTTTCTCCGCATAGTTTTCAACCACGCAAAAATATCGCTGTATTAGTAAACACCACACATAGGAAACCCGAGTACATGTATCTCGAGATGCGCAGAAAGTATGCGCAACAACAATAGTAGGCACCGTGCTTAATATTTGCCCATAGCCCTTTTCGTTTCTCGTGCCAAGGCCCCGCCGGCTAAGAGAAGCGAAAAGGGCCATGGGAACGAGAATGTTAATAATTGCCCTTTTAGACTACAGTTTTACATTTCTTTTGTCGTCATTTATGTTACTCACCAAAACAAGAAACAAGTGAGCAAAATAAAGACGTTCTTGATTGACTTTCAGCCTGGGTATGTTCTTAATAATTATGTTCTTAAGATTTTGGTTGATCTCAGTGAACGTTCTTATAGAAAAGGTTCTTATATAAAAAAAAAAAGTTCATTGGTTGACAAGTTTGAGCACGAGAACTTCACTTAAAATGTTGCCCTGTTTATTCAAGTTACAATCCCTCTCCATCTATGTCACCCTCTACGACGGCAGACGGAAAATATTTTCAATACAGAAACGTAGTCTTTGTGAATAAAACTGCATCATCATTACCAAAGATCAACTTGCAAAGTCTTATCATCTTCCACGTACTGTCACTTGCGAGCCTTACCTAAAGGCATTTCAATATAAAGTCATAAATACAATTTTGTACACTAATGATAAATTGTATAAGATCGGTTACATTGAAAACTATTA
>NC_090880.1:3055800-3063300 GCF_036669935.1 Montipora foliosa
TTGTAAAATAATGTTTTGTCTTCTCAGAAACGAAACGTATCTATTTTGAATTTAGGGTGAACTATTTACACAGCGAGTTACAGTGGCCAATCAAAATAGAGTGTGTAATTGGAAATCTAAACATCTACGAGATACAAAAACAAACTTGTGAACACGTAAACCTAAAATATTCCAAATCATAATGCTGACAAACACAAAGGCGAAAGAAATGGATTATGCATAGGACGTTTTGAATATCTGAATGATTTTGGGTTAGATGAAGCGATATATTGTTAAAAATTCCCAAGTTATCCCTTTTCGTGTTAATTAGTAACGCAAACAAGTCTTAGTAATAAATTGGATCAGTAACGAGGAACCAGCGATTGTGAAGCTAGTAATTGCCATGGTTCGTATGTAACACGTAATCATGAGACGATTCACGGAAAACGGAATTTGAAATGTTATGCAGGGGTAAGTATTTGAAGGTAAAATAGGTATTTGTAGACTTTATTCTTCGATGTATTGTGCACATAAACGAGTATATGTTTTTCTCTTTACATGAGATTTTACTGCCCTATCGGTAAAATACGATTAATGACACGTGACCGTACTCGCGTTCTTTGTAGTCGGCCGTTCAAGATCATGAAATCAACGGTTTTGTTATAAATAAAACGAGGACATAAAAACTTCGTTCCCAGATCTCAGATTATAACGTACACCTGCATTGGCCAAATCTATTAAAGCCTCATTCATTATTGCTAAAGAGCACGTGTAATGCCTACCTGCTACATAGTAGAACCTGTGCAACTGGCTACTTTAATAGACAGAGTCTAGCTATAAAAGCCTCAGTCAGCCGTCCAAGGTTCACCTGGCAGTTTGTCTTCTATAGTAAACCAACTAGCTGTTTGCAATTTGTTAAAGTTTTTCCCCTCCCTCCCTTTGGGGATGGGTTGGATATATCGCTTTGCCTTCATTAAAGGGGCTAGGTCACGCAATTTTAGGCAATTTCAGCATTGATCAAATGGTCATAGAATTAAATTAAATAACAAAATAACGGCTCAAAACTATAGAAGAACTCAAACGAAACACAGGAAAGCTAAGAAGGGACAAGGATGGACAAAACTGGGGAGGATTGAAGTGGATTGCGTTTGGGTAAATTTGAAAAACGTCGGCTCACCTTTTTTCAAATTTATATCAGTTTATATCAAAATGTCATGTAAACAGCTGGAAAATCAAAGACTCTTGCTCTGCCAATTTGACGTTTAGAGATCATAACTAACAATTTTAAACAAAATTACCTAAATCAGCGTGACCTAGCCCCTTTATTTTTGGGTCCTCTCCTGTACGGTGACTTCCACCAAGCTTGTTGGCTCGTTTGCCTTGGTACATCGCTCGCTAACCAATACTCTTGTCCGATCCAGCTCGTAGTGCTGGGGAGATAAGTGAGGTTGTTCTACGTCACGCAACTCTGGAAGTCGCATAGGCTAACCAGCCGCAAGGAAGTGTTCCCCTCAAAAAACGCCAATACGTCTGTTGTCTCGTTCTATTGCGCCTTGTGTTGTGCGTTTAAAAGCTAATTATGCATGTTGATACCAGGGAACACCGTTCAGAGAGTTTGAGTTCACATTTCTATCTTTATTTCTCGAGAGTTTCAATACACGAAGCGAAATAAGAATGACAGGCCAAGTGACCCACACTATAGTATTCCATTCCGGAAACGAAACACTACTTTTTGTTTTTTGAAATAGTTTCTTGTTAAAAGTCTGGTCCACCGCATGGCATTTTGCTGGTACCGGTAAGTTCAACCTTTGCAGGGACATAACCTAGAAAAATCCTGGTTCACATCCTATTGATCCTAGTAAAACAACTGTCAAGGTGATGTTTTAGTGTATGGCTCAAATGCTGGTAGTGAATGTGCAACTATGTCACTATGTGCCATTATATAATTATAATTATGATAGGAAATTAATTACTTCCCCGTAATTATCAGTTCTAAATGTAGGAAATGATCTCTACACTGCCTTATCAAGCTTGTCGAGACAAACATATTTCATGTTAACAGAATAGACCTCTTTCGATATATTAAAATTCAGTCGAAAACAAAAGGTATCATCTCGAGGCTCTGGGGAATAAACTCATACAAATCCTTATATTTATTCCCCAGAGCCTCGAGATGATGTCTTTTGTTTAGGACTGAATTTTAATACATCGAAATTGGTCTATTACCTGCAGAAGTCATAGCGTTCAACACAACTTTCAGATTCAATACAGCCCAAGTCATACTGGTAATGTACTTGGAAGTTGCACAATAGATTTTGCTTACTGTATGTCTTTGATAGGTACTTTCCAAAATTTGGTCACAGAGAATTATAATTCTTATATTTTTTTCTCAATGTGTGAGTGGGCGGAATTCAACAAATCCTGCAATCTGACTGGTTCCGGGAGCGGGTGGAAAGAAATGGAATTTCTCTTGAAACGTTCAGTTTGTAAGTCGCTTAATACTGCATTCACTATCAAGCGCGGTGCGAGTCAACAATTAAAACAAGCGATTTCAGAGAGGATGGGGGAGAGGAAAAAAAAAAGTTATTTACCAGCAAAGGGTCGGTCTGTTTAGCAAAAAACTGTGACATCGTTCTTGAAAAAGCAGCAATTTCAAGGCCCCGGTCACAGTTTTTCCCTATACGGACCTCCCAGCTGGCAAATAACATATTTATTGGGTGCGTATTACTGCGAGTATTTAAATTACAACAAATGGTATATTTTAAATATTTGATTCTCGTGCTATGGATTCATTTGGCATGGCCTCAAGGAACTTTTGCACTTCTGGAAGTATTTCCAAGTGTCGAGATATAGTGCACATCTTCACGTGTCGCGCACGTGACAAAGTGACCTTTGCGTGCACCACTGCACGAAAGTTTGGTCATCTTGGAAAGATGTTTTCACATCTTACCTTCGTTTCTCTTTCATTTTTTTCTGCAAAAGATGTTTCGATGAATCATTTCGTTTCATCTTAAGCCGTTCAATTAGCGTTTCCTTTCTCAAACACTGAGCAAGAATACCCATCGATCAGTAAAAAACAATGTCAGGCTTAGCCACTTTGGCATAAATACACTATTTTTACCTCGTTTCCATGGTCCAATGGTCATTGTCACCACCTGTAATGAAGATAATCTGGGTCCGGGTATTCACTACATACACAGCCGAACATCATGAGAATCGCAATGTAAGGCCGATGTGAGAAGGACAAACTTCTCTCTGTTCTTTTCTTTAGCGCTAAATTAACCATACACCACTCACTGTACTTTTGCAGGCCCGAGTATAGGCTACTTGTAGCCTCTTGTTTGACCTTGAACCGACAAAGACGATCTGTCACATCACGAACTATAGTACGTCTGTGATTTCAAATTTTAGCGTGCTTCCTATTCGCTTGCGTTTGACAGTCGACTCTGAAATGGCTTCTTTCCTTTTCCGTTCGCTTGCTGAGGATTTGCTTGTTTTCTTTTAAAACTCTTGCGATTCAAGAAAAATTAATTGCATACCCGGGAAAACCAAAAGGCGGGCAGTTCCAAAGCCTTTTATTTTCACTAATCCTACAGCCAGTAAAAATAAACAAGCCGGGAGCTCCGCTTTTAGGCTTGGCTAAATCTATATATTATCCACTTAACAACTAAAGATCAACTGGCTGACAACTGCACCGATTATTTATCAAATGTAATTGGTACATACAAAATCATTGCTGAATAGTGGTTAAGTCTAGTACTTGATTTTAAAATGGTTAGCTTTCTCTTAAGGTTTGGTAACCAACATTTTTTATTTTTTAAACTTGTTTCTTAGCCGTTGATAATACACGTTTACAGCAGCATTCGGAAGAGGAAAGGTAGAGGATGGAATGGCCTTGTGGAGTGAGAGGGAGAGAGAGACTGGGTTTCAGTCCGGTGATAGCCTGATCACATCTTTCGTATTTTCCTAACGTTATTTTTTTTCTGAACGCATTATCATGTCTCAAAGTTCTGCGAGTATCGACATGGAAGAATACGTAGAAGCAGTTGTATTCGAAATCGAAGATTTGAACACTTCTGCATCGAATTTAGACTGCAAAACAGTCGTTTTGTTCTATTTTCGGAAGGCGCGAAGCGCCCTAAGCGTGATCCTCGCCTGTGAAGCGCGCGAGCCTCACACGCCCGTAGGGCGTGTGAGGCGAGAAACCTCCCCATTCTCCCTCGCCGTTTCTACACTCGCTCCAGACCTTTCGTTTGAATATTATTTTACCGTGTCGCTTGCGTTCGCAAAAAATACGACTGTTTTGCAGTCTACATCGAATTCCAATATGGCGGACCTTTCACAACCAATGCCACAAGATCCATCAAAGCACTGTCAGGAACTTATCTCTCGTCTGGATGCTCTAAGAAGAAAAGAGAGTTTCTTCGATGTAACAGTGTCAGTAAAAGACAGAGAGTTCAAAGCTCACAGACTTGTTTTGGCAGCAGCAAGCCCGTTTTTTCTTTCACTTCTGGTCAGTGACATGAGAGAGGGAAAGGAACAGTTCATCAGGATAGAACTTGAAGAAGCAACGGGGTCAGTCATGGAAGAAGTTCTTAAATACATTTACACTGGTAATGTTGCAGTCACCAAGGAGACCGCCCACGACTTAGTCGCAGCAGCAGATTTTTTTTTTTACCAGGTTTGAAAACTTTGGCTTCTGATGTTTTGGAGGAAAACATTACAATTGAAAACTGCATTGTCAATTATTACTTTGCCGACAAATATCAGTGTTTGGAATTAACGAGGGAATCCCGTGGGTTTATTAACTCAAATTTCAGTTCAGTCATGAAAACAGACGACTTTCTGAAGCTTGATATTGAACAAGTCATGAAATGGGTTTCCAGTGATTATGTCACCATTGGCTCAGAGGAAGAAATTTTTAAGGGAATAGTGCAGTGGGTGTCTCACAAGAAGAGTGAACGAGAAAACAACTTTGCTGAATTGTTGAGACAAGTCCGTCTGAAATCCATGTCTCGCAACTTTCTTTTCAAGGAATTAGTCAATGAAGAACTGGTAGCAACAAGTAATGCAAGTTTGAATTTTGTGTTGAGATCCATAAAGTGCATCGTTGATCCCTTCTGTGAAGATGCTGCCAAGCCACCCAGGAAGTGCTTAGAGAAATATGCAGATGTGATTTTTGTTTGTGGTGGCAGGACAGCCTTATGCTATGTACCCCAGGGTGATGTTTGGTATCAGTTGCCAGACATGTTATTTGAACATCAAGATCATGCTGTTGTTCAATACAGAGATAGAGTTTGCATTTTTGGGGGACAGCGTGTTGGACCAGGAAAATCTCAAGTAATAGAATACTTTCTGTCTTCCACTAATAGCTGGGGGACAGTTCAAGCAAGAGATTACTGGAATGAGTGTTCTTGTTTAGCAGTTCTAGATGGTTGCATCTATGCATTACTTGATCTCACCATTGTTCTCTACAAGCTTGATGAGAGTTCATGTAAGGCTGTGGCTTGTCCACTAAATTATCGCATTGGAGCTTGTCTAGTCAGTGATAAAAGACACGTTTACTATATAGGAGGACGTGGTGGGCTTTTTTGGGGCCAATTCTTTAAAACAGTGGCAAGGTTTGATCCTATTTTGGCCACATGGGAGGAGGTTGCAGCAATGAATGAGGCAAGATGTCATGCTTTTGGAGCAGCCATGAATGGCAAGATCTACATAGCAGGTGGCATAAATACAAATAAGGTACTGAAGTCTTGTGAGGTATATGACCCATCAACTGATGAATGGCAAGTCATGAGTAACCTCAATGTGTGTCGTCAAGCTGCAAACATGGTATGCGTTCAGGAAGCCCTTTATGTGGTTGGTGGCTTCAAAGACACACAATCCTCTTCAAGAGAGTTATCAGTGGAAGTGTTTCAGTCAGGTGCATGTGAATGGAAAAGTAAGTCCACTATACCCACTAACTTTGAAAATGAAAATTCTGAGGATCGAAATAAAAAGGTTCATTATAAGGCATGTTTTGCAGTGATCCACAAGAGCCTATTAGAAAAGCTAGGTGAGCTTTGACATAATTATTGATTTTTTTCTTGTGACTGCCTTGTGGTGGCATTCCTTCAAATAGTGCCACCTGGAGACATTTTCCCCTTTAATTCAGTAGAATTATGACTGCCTTCTGGTAACATTCCGTCTTAGTGCCACATGGAGAAATATTTCCCAATATTTGAAGGCTTGTTTAACCATTCCTTGCCTTTGTCCACCTTTAATCCATGGGGCCTCCTTTTAACCCATTGACTTCCAGGGGTTCTCCATTGATGAGTAAAATGGTCGGGCGTTAGACAGAGTAAAATACTAAGTCTGGCCAGTTTAAGCTGGTTTGGACGTCAAAAGGTTAAGGTGGCTTTATACCACAGTTTTCCGAAAAGAAAACAACAGGATATCTCTTATGAAGTGTTAGTCATTGCAATTGATTTAAAATGTAATTTTACCAAAAAAATTATTGCAAATCAGGGGAAAATGCTAAATATAGTGACCAGGCTCCTGGAGGGGGGACTGGAAACTAGACATTTCAAAGGCCTTTTTTTCAAAAACTAGCCAGACATCCCCCCTTAAAATTTTAGGATTTCGTTAGAGAGAAACATAATCATGTGTAGGCAAACAGGTTTTTTGCAAATGGCAAAAAATGTCGATTTTTGTCTATTTTGATAACATTGCTGAAAAATTGTCTGATAGATCTTTTTTTGTAACTTGTTGATGGTTTTGTCTTCATATTGATTACTAATTGAAATTCCCCAAATTTTAACCCTGGTCATTTCTTGGTTTTTACACAATTACTTTGAATGTCTTTTACAACGTAAAAAAGGTTATGATCACATGGGACCCTCCCTGGCTCTAGACCCTCCAATTTAAGGGGCTTAAAAACTTATTAGTCTCTCTCCCCTGTTTTCCATTTTGCCACCCCCTCTAATGTTGACAGTTTTATACTATTTGTTGGAATTTGTTGTGTCAAACAACATCTTGACAAAAAATTGGATGCACATGCTATCCTTTTGGCATGCAATCACTGATGCAGATGTTAAGATTACCAATTAAAATGAGTTATTTTTGGAAACGAGATAGATGGTAACTTTTCTGTTGTTCTTCTTGAACGAAAAATGTAATTTGTGATAATTGTAAATTAGCATAAGTTGCTTTTTGCCGTCTCGTATCAGAGACCTTCAGTTGGTGGGCTGTGTCAGGTGCGCAGTGGTTTGTGGGATTTAAGTTTGTAGTTTGCAGGCGTTAGTAGGCTAAGTCCTTCTAAGGTCAGCCTTCGCCACGTGCACAAGTCCAATTTTGTTTATTGTTATATCATGTTAATAAAAAATTGTTTTATGCCTTCGTTAGGCTGTATATGATAGCGTTCTTTTTCATCGTAATTAATGCTTTCAATGAGAATACCTAGAACCCCAAGGGTTGCACCACTATCTTGGTCGGGGGTACACGTTTCTCGGTTTTTTCCACCTGCTGGTTTTTAGGGGCCCT
>NC_090880.1:3068300-3070800 GCF_036669935.1 Montipora foliosa
TTTTTTTGCCTTTTTGGCAAAAGTAGATCATTACCTTTGTGCGTGGCAAGTTTAAAAAAAATCTGTACGTGGGAACGTTTTGGGCGCGAACGTCCTTAAGTCCCTTCAGAGACTAGAGCCTGAGTATTTCCGCTCGAAATTTGTCCATCGCGAATCTGGTTATTGTCAGGAGCCCATCTGGAGCGTGGAACTTCCATACAGCGTCTGTCAAACGGCGTTTTCACAAGTAGGTTTATTTTTAGACTAGCCCTTCCCGCGAATTAGGTAAAAAAAACAAAGGCAGTTCCGGTTCGGTGACCCTATGACGTCAGCTTACTTTCTTGTAATTGGTCATCGGGCTCCTGTGGGAGTCTCATTCGCGGGAAATTCAATCTAAAAATAAATCGGTCTGTGAAAACGCCGTTACACGAACACAGTAGAGTTGTAGGCTCCGGGTCATGGGTTCCTGTTATTGTTTGAGAGACTGTGAATAAGGTAAGTTTCCGCAACCGCGCATAACTTTAGCTATACTGGCGCAGTTTTGTGGAACAGTTTGCCTTTAGAACAAAGAAAAGCAGATTCCCTCAATCAATTCGAACGATTGATTAAAAGAAGCTATCTATGCCACTCTTTTGAACACAGCATTCATGGAAAGCCGCTTTCGGAGGCAGTGTGGCCCAGTGGTTAGGGCGCTTGCCTTTAAGACCGGCTCTGACCGTTCGTTGAATTTGACCATGGTAGTCCCTGGTTCGACTTCCCAGCTGCACTTGTAAATAGCTAACTGCCTCCGGCCAGTTGGGATTCTTATAACAGTTGTTGTTGTCGTTTTTCTGTTCCGTCGTTTCGTTGTGTTTCATTGGCCCTGAAAAGCCCCTATGGGAAGTGGTCAATTAATTTAAAAGAAATCAAAGAAATTTTATGATAGTTGAGCAGGATAGCGACGGTAGTTTACGTAGTTTTATCCATACTCGGGTTGTAATTTTTATTTTTATTTTATGTTGCTGATGAATTGAACTGCGGTTAAATAAAGATTATAGACACCTGAAAAATTTAGGCAACTTGAACGGGATTCGAACCCATGCCCTCTGCAGCGATGCCTGTCAATGATCTACCGACTGAGCGTTGAAGCCACTCAGTTGGGAGCAGGTCAATTTGTTGGGCTTACTGTGTTCATTTGTTGGGCTCCTGTGTTGGCAGTGGTCGTGAGTTCGAATCCCGTTGAAGCAAGATGTATTTTTTCAGGTGTCCAAGACAATTGCTTTTAAAAATTGTCCTGAAGACTAGAGATTCTGACCATTTGAAGATGTCATTACACAATACGGGAGGCAGCACTTTCCTCCCAAGTTATTTAAAGACCCTGAGTTTTGTCCTGCCGGAGTTTTTGATCTCGCGCGACCTACAGCACAGTAGTCTGATGCTCAATCAAGTGAGTCAATCGTTCGTGCTGTTTGACGTTAGAAGCTTTTACTCGTTTGCATTCAGTATTGGATCAAATAATACAAATAACATTATTAGGGCTCCCGCACGGGCATCTTCCAACCTACTCTACAATGTTACGGATTTCTCTTTTCGTCACACTAGGATTCTCACATCATCTACATCTGTTAATCTATAACATGTATCAAAAATCATGTCCTGTCATGTCACGTCACGTGATGTCATGCCATGTCATGTCATGCTATTTAATTTCATGTATTTATATAATGTCCTATCTAGGCTTTGGCACATTCATTTAATTTTTTGCTATTATGCTAATGACAGCCTGGACAGCTGTCACTTGATGTCATCCCATGTCATGTCATGTCAAGTCATGTCATGCTATTTAATGTCATGTGATGTCATATCCTATTTAGCCTTTGGCACGTTATTACTTTTTTGCTACTATGCTAATACTTAAGTTTAAAATCCTTCTATTATGCTCTTATGGCTTTGCTAAAATGCTCAAACGTTCTATCAATACATACCAGAAGCACATTACCTTGTAGCGTGTAACTTGCCCAAATATGGACAAAAGCGAGATCCATGCTGCACGCGCGGGAAAATGCACGAGCTACGTTACATCACATCCAAATAAGGACACTTTTAAACAAAAAAAAAAAAAACAAACAAAAAAACCCACCTCTGAACCAGCGTTAAAACGCTTCAACGTTACGAGCTTCTGTACATACGCAATAATAGACACAAAATTTTTTGTAGCTCAAAAATTTGAAAGCAAAGTGCTTTACTACTGCACCTCTTTCATGACTTGCAGACGTTTCTCATCGGGAGATTATGCGCTCCTGCTTTCGCTGCCTATTGAGAACGGAGTCTTATTAGAGGCAGCGAATCGAGTATAAGCCAGCCTCGTCCCCAGGGATTTTCTCCGCCGAGGAGGGGGCAGAGAAAAGCCTTGGGGACCAAGTTGGGTATAAGCGACAAGTCACAGTTTTGTAAAGTAGTGAACATATTTCTGAAAGCACCGGACGTGATATTTTTTGGTGCCGCAAGGTACCTTGCAAGCGCTGAAGGGGCGAGTTAGGTA
>NC_090880.1:3088300-3103300 GCF_036669935.1 Montipora foliosa
TCACCGGTTTTCCCATTGTGATTAAATGATGAAAGTTAAATGATACCAGGTTTTACTGATTCGAGTATCGTTTATTCCGCATTGAATTCATGGTAAGATGTATATCCAGGCCTGATTTCAATAATATTAAAACGTACATGTGGAAAAGGTTATCTTTTCATTAGTTGTTTAAAACAAATTGATGTCAGTTTTTCATGCGTCTATCCTGTTATTGATCATGAATTTCGTCATAACATTTTTTGTTTATAATTAATTTGGGATACACTCGCGAGTAGATGCTTCACGAAATTCGCGATTGCCTCAACTTTTTCCTTTCTTTAGCAATGGCATAAGAGGTACATATAATTGTTTGGAAATCAGCCGATTGTCAAGTTAACAGCAAAAAGATATTTTTATCGGCTTGGTCGGCGCATCGATCAAGAAAATTTCAAAACTGAGAATGTTAAAAGCGCCCCAGGATCCGTTAAGTACACATACAATTGACTGAATGAATTGGTTGCAATGGAAATTCTTTTGAAATAGCATACGAGCATTTATCCGAGAGCGAGCTTAACAGGCATCAAAAATATACTCCTTAGGTATTAAAGTGGGCGGTAGTAATTGGTGTCACCTGTTTTCCTTTGCTATATATCAATGGAGTTCTCTTATCCTTTTATGGCTATTTTCGTAACAACAATGAACATGTGATTAAGGAAAGTTCGAGTTATTCCTCAAATTATTCCTTTAGTGGGATTCAACTTAATATTGCTTCAGAGGTTTATATATATATATAATCCTCCTCGCGCCTAGTTGGCATACAAGGTTTACTACCTTCTATTTGACGACGGGAAGGAGGTTGCAGTCGGAAAAATACTTTTCTTGCAAATAAAACATTCTTGAAAAGGACTAATTCAGTTTCTCTAAGTCGCAAGATTTCTGCTTTTTCTGATCAAAGCTACAAAAAATTCCCTGTTATCATTACTTGTCATGTACAGAAAGTGATAAATAATGCAGGATAAATTACTCTCTTTTTTTATAAGAACGTCTAATATTGGAGCTGAAGCTGAAATTTCTTATTTTATTTTACCTTTTGAGATTTGAGCGGCCTGAAAACGTTCTTTACTTGTTCTTAAATTTGCATGCATGCGTGGTATACTAAGTTGGACTACACCTGAGGTGTTGTCTAGTGTATCATGCAATAACAAAAAACCACATTCTTTATTCATGTTAAAAAGAAACGTCCTTGGGCCTTTTTAAAACAACAGCTTTATATTGTTGTTTTAAAGTCTTTTACCGTTATTCATGTATAAGACTCACAAAAACAAAAATTACAAATGAGAAAAATGAAGACCTTCTTAACTGATCCACAGCCTTGGGTAGTGTTATTAGTATGTTCTTAAAATGTTAGTTTATCTCAGACCTGAACGTTCTTATAGAAAAGATTCTTAAGCAAAGAGTGCATTGCTGAAAGAACTGAATGTAATACATCATTGGTCGACAAGTCTGACAGTAGATCTGAACGCGAGAACCTCAATCCATCTCCATCCACGTCACCCTCTAAGACGAAAGACAGAAAATGATTTCAATGCAAAAAAATTGTCTTAGGTTATAAAACTGCATTATTCTTTTTTGGTTATCTTTTAATTTGAAGACCTTCTTTACCATTTTACAGTTATACACTGAAAAAACGATACATTTCCCTTTAAACTAAGGTCATTCGTGTTGCACACTGCTATGACCTAAGAGAACTCAGTTAAGTCATAAAACGTCATCTTCTTGTGCAGATTATCTTCAAAATAAAGGCGATATACTTAAAAATATTTAGTTCCTTGAGTTTCTGACACAAGTTGTCATTAGCTCACGGCATTAGAAGTAATTCACAAAAATAGAAAAGGCTCGCGGCGACTACGCTTTGGACACGAAAGTCTTTTAACTAGCGTCTCGGCGAAAATCAACAATCGCTTCATCATATGTCATTTGCTATCAAAATTTCAATATTTCAATAATTAAATCGAATTGCATTGTTTAAGAAGGCCTTAATTTCCCTTAAATGTGAGGGTGTGTGTTAAATAAGAAAGTGGCAAATCGTTTTTGTCTTTTGTTTCAGAGGAAATAGTCATGGATGTTTTGAAAAATTACCGAAAAAGGGACGAGTTAAAATAAGATAGATCACCATTTGTTAAATTTGGTAGCTATTAGAAGCTTCATCTTTACATTTCAGTAATTTAAACGATGAAGAAAAAGTAGTGCAAAGCGACAGACGTGTCAAATAGACCACAGCTTGTATTCATTTCGAAAAAAAAAAACTAAAACTAAATAGCTGTATTTAAGTACGCCCTTGGATTTCGTTTGTTTGCCAATATATTTCTGCGAGTTCAAGTTCGTTGCTCATGCAATAAGGTGGGTGCCCCCTGACAAATTCTGAGCAAAATTATAAAGATCAAAGAGGTGTTGAAGCCCTAAGGGTAAACAAAAGAAATGACAGAATTAATACTTAACGAAATGTTTGACTGTCTTTGGTTTTCAAGAGCCTCAGTCTTTATAATTCCACACCGAGAGATGAAAGCTTATTTTCAAAGCTATATAACAAAGCAACTCTTCGACCGAAACAAAATTGAAACTGTATCATTGCCATAGAGATTCCGGTGTAATTTTTTAGGTTAGTTATGCTACAGACAAATTGTGGCTTTCTGTACTTAGTTCCAGAGGATAAATCTTGAAAAGTACGAACAATTTCCTGATTAAGAGGAGATTTGCGCAGGAACGAGATGTAAAGGAATGACCCCAGAGCAAAGAATTTAGGAATGGGGAAAATCGTATCCAAGACTATTTGCACAAGCGCTTCCTTTGTCGAAAATCAAAATTTGCACAGAAGCAACTTAACAGAAGATTTGGTTGAAGTAGTTTTATTCACATTTCATTTCTCTACTAAAAAGAATCGCAACCAAGGACTTTCGGAAGGTTTATTTTTACAACTTTTGCCGATCAAAAAGGTCTGCATATTAGCAATTTCAGGACGCAAGTATAAGTACTTTTCGCTAGGAGGTTGGCGGATGGTATCTTTCTTCAAGAAGATAACATTTTCTGCAGTCTTTATCCATCAGTGAGGGGAACTTCAAAATCACGGTCCCTCTGAGACCCTATAATTTGTTCGTTAGGTTTCCCTTTTTGAACAGCTGCAAACGAAAACATCATGTTTCTTGGAGCATCGATTGGCAAAGAAAAAGTAACATGAGATTTGAAAGAGCTTACGTTTTTAGAACGTTAGCAAATACCTGCGCCTCAACAGGTTGGTAGGTATACACATCTGTGTGAGAACGGTCTCGGCTTTGTGAATGACAATAATAATATTTATATCACGCTGTATACACCAATTGCGAAGGTTCTCGAACACCCCTTTAGTTTTACTTAGATGTTCCTAGAGTATGCATATTTACAATTACGCGTGCAAATACTTGAATCTTTGCAAAGATTGAAACTGTTGGATAGCGACTTGTCCCGGCAACTGATAAAGTTATACGGTCATTGACAACTACAAAGGCTTGATCAGCTTTACCAAAGTCAATGCCCCCTGTTGCTAGAACTTTATCAACCAGAATAATTTGTAAACAATTTAACAACTGGAATTAAATGGTTGAGAATAGAACAAGCAAAAATATTGGTTTTATGAATGATGGGTAACAAATTTCATTCCTAAAAAGGTCCCAATTTACACGCCGTATATACGGAACCAACAATAAAACAGTTATAAAATTAGCTACTCAATCCATGTATATACATCTTCACAAGGGATCTTAGTAAACTTGTGACACAATTATAGCATCTACGACGCGACGGTAACGAAAATCTCATTTAAAACTGCAAGTTCAGGTTTATTGATCTTTTTCGTCATTATGTCGGTTTGTCTAACTTCTAAAATCAAGCGCAACTCTCCAGGAAGTGAATTAGGAGGTGTGGGATTGTTGATCTCGAAACTCCCTACTGTACGAAAATTACTACCCCTAAATCCTAAATTTATCACTTCTTTCCGGGTTCCTCCGTTCATGTGTCAGTGAGGAATAATAATTTCTATCGTTCAATTAAATATCCTGTTTGTTTGGCAAAGTTTTAACAGCCAGCTGCATGACAAATGCAAAAGAAACTAATAGATTTTCATCTAATAGCTCTCTCGGTGTTGGTAAAAGCCGTCAATTTCCAATTTTCGCTGTCGATATTTAACAGTTCGGACACTTTATAAAATCAGAATGTTTAATAATACCTTTTTTGAGCCATTCTTGAACATATAATAAATGATATAAAAATTAAAGTCCCCTCGTTTTGTTTCCCTCATAAGTCAGTTGTGCCTGCTCATGAGGTGAGGATTTTTTTTTCTCTCGGCCGAATATAATTAATCTTAAATGCTTGCAGGTGAAACAGCGCATAAACCATTTGCTCATTAGAACCTTCAGGGTCATGCTTTTTTCGCATAATATTCTTCCTAAACGTCTTTGTTAAGGGAAAGTACCAGTGGGACGCAAAATTTGTGACTGTTTTCAATGCTAATCAAAAAGGAACACATCATTGACAAATGACGAAGGGGAGCTGTATTTAAAGACAACGCCTTGAGCAAATTGTGCTTTACCTGATACACGCGGACGAGTCAAGTACAACGAGGGGTAATTTGAAGTCTGTCTCGATTTTAAGAGTTTCTGTGACCATGGCCAAGCTCTGGAGTTCTTTGGTTGTGTTCTGTATCTTGTCTTTAGCGTTCGTACTAACATCTTATCAGGAAGTTGAAGCACTAGCCGTACTTACTGGGCCTGCCATGAATGGGAAAAGACAGATGCGCCAAACTTCATCAGGGGTAAAAAAAATCTTAACTTTTCTCTTAAGTATCCACCGTTGTGTATTCATTATACACTCCGATTTTAAAGATAGTATACATTCATTTTCAAAGGCAAAGCTTAATTCTCTAGAGAATTAACTTGAGGAGATGTGTGCCTTATAAAATTCACTTATCTTTGAGATCATTTCAAGTAGTTAAGAGACAGATAGGTGTTTTACACTTGCTCCTCTGACCTCTTGGTCTGTCTGGTTGGATGTCGACGTAGTCAGACGCACACAAAAGAAAAATTCAACTTGAAGCCTCGCATACCTTGTGATGCATAATGACCGTTTCCTTTCTTTATAGTTTGAACAGCGGGAAGAATTTGTCTGACTGAGACCCGAAATTTAAATAAAAGCTTCCATTCAGAAGTTGGTGTGGGAAAATTACGTTCTCAAGCGGCCTTTCTAGCAAACTAATTGCTGCCCTAGCTGTTCTTGTTGGGTGCCAAAAATTGCATAAATAATCCTTCCGCAATCCCTGTTTGCGAATTAATATTTTGTTTTCGACAAACCTCGAAAAATCTTGGGTTTCGCCGGGCGAAATTTGTATAGTTGAAGTTAGCTACCAATGATTTATTAAATTCTTATAAATATTTCAACAATTTTTTTTACGGATGCGTTCTGTCATCGTTTTCGTCTTGTTGTCTTGTTTCCTGGGCTACATTCATAACAGCAAAGTTCCGTAAAGTTATTTAATCTTGACTTCGAAGTCAGAAAATGACTTCTCCTTTTCGGAAGAGAGAAAGGGAGGTTTAGTGACAACTGTAAGGATTTCTTCAACTGTTCGAGGCTAGGGTTTGCCGGAATGTACTTGCATGGTGACAAATGGTAGGATTCTCTTCGTAGTTGTTCCCTAGCAATTTTAGCGAGACATTTTTGGATCTACATCTAAGTCTACATGTTCCACCAGTTTTTGACTTAAAGCTGTTTCGGCTTAAGGGGTCTCACACACCATAAACCTTTTTTAAAATATCACGCCAAGTCGGCCACTTTTTTCTTGAGAGAAAGTAGGCCCTATAACTCACTTAAAAGGTCCGAAGCCTTACTCCTGCACTTTTTCCTCAGTTATTCAAAGACCCATTCTCGTCACTAGAGCGTCGGATCTTATATTGCGCATGGACCCGAGGCTCTGGAAACTCTATGTTGGAGAACATGCGCTGTAGGGTTCTTATGGCCAGAAATTGGCTATTTGAGCCTTACGGCGCCTACTCACTCCTCGTGCTAACATGAATGCACCAATTAGAGACTCTTTTCATATTTCTTTACGAAAACCAATGAGAAGACCTTTTGTTTCAGGGTTGATTTTTTCAGTGAAATTGTTAGGATATCCTCGCTCTGAAAGGCGTGAAGCTTCCCCTTCAATAAAATCCTTTTAGTTCGAGATATTTACCCAGGAAGCTCCACTCACCCGGAAGTGGTTTGTTGGCAGGTCCTTCATCCGGAACGAATTGGAATTTAGAGATTGAGGATTTTATCTTTCAGAGTAGACAAAATGGCAAAAATATTGTCAAGAAATCTTTTTCAGATTACTGGTCTTATGGCTCACGTTGGTGCTTGCCTCAGGGCTAACGTTACGATTGTGTGTCTTCAGTTTCAGTTCGCGCCATCCCGAAAGAACATTTGTGACGCTGCGCGTTTACTAAGCTGCGACTTGGGAGACAACTCTGAATCAACGAATGGCGAATGATTGATGCTGAACCTGAAAAGATGCAAATATGAAGATTCCATCCTCGTGGACTTTAATTAGTGACTTGATATTTGACATTGGCAGTTTTAATACAAATTGGAATTGTCACCTAAATAAAACCATAGACTTGTTATGTTCTTGACTTGGATGTTTTTGTGGTAATAAAATAGACACTCATTTGCTTCACGGTTGGGGTTTATAGCAAAGCACGAATTAAAGCACGCATCTGAAGGATTTTTTGCAACGCGAAGCATTTGGTGCGGGGTTAACCCATGCGCTTGCTTCAACTAGCTCTGTTGAATTTCAGAAGTAACAGCTGGTTTTTTGTTAAGATTTAGGGAACATTTAACAGCGATGTTTTAAAGATGAAAACAACGACAGCTGTCTGTTGGCTATAAGGGTAGAGAAATTTTTGTCACCAACAACAGAGCCTTTAAGGTAACACAACAACGGGATCGGATTTCTGTTTTTGTCACGCTAGGATTCTCACATCATCTATATTTGTTAATCTATATCAAATATAAAAAATCATGTCATGCCATGTCACGTGATGTCATATCATATCCTATCTAGGATTTGGCACATTATTCTTTTATTTTTTGCTATTTTGCTAATGCTTACGCTCAAAATTTTTACTATTGTGCCTTTATGGCCTTGTTGAAATGCTCGAAAGTGCTATCAATACATGACTTTGAAGCGTGTAACTACCAACCCGGTGTGGCCAACACACCGTGGGAGAACAGTTTTGCGGTTCCCAACCCAGGTTACCTCAAGTATTGCATGTGAAGCTGCCACTTAAAGCGGTGCTTAAAAAACCCGCCTGGGACGTTAGCCACACCATGTTGATGAGGCCCAGCAAGGCCGAAACAGCTGTCCATGGCTGCTAATTGACCAGGTGAAATGGTTGTGCGCATGCGTGATGTGTTAGCGTGTGTCACCTTGCTTTTGTTGTTGGATTTTAACACCAATTTTTGCCCAAATATGGACAAAAACGATGGTCGATGCTGCACGCGCGGGAAAATGCACGAGGTACGTTACATCACATCCAAATACAGAAAAAAAAAAGCTAAAAGAAAACCCCGCTCTGAACAACAGTTAAAATTATTCAAGGTCACGAGCTTCTGTACATACACGATAATAGACACAAAAATTTTCGCAACACAAAGGATAAGAAAAATTGGGTGGGAGTGTGCGGGACGCTTCCTGAAACCCTTGCAGTCTGTTTCAGACCAAAAACTGTGATTTTCTCTATGCTATTTCAGACCTGATAAAAAATTTGATACCCTATTTCAGACCCGACCCTTAAATCAATACCCTATATCAGACCTGTATCAGTTCCCTAGGTCAGACCAATCTTAAAGGAAATGTTTATATAAATATACGCTTTTATTAAGAAGGCGGATACACGGTTGGCGTGAACATTTGGAAATGGTCTTATCGCCTAATGATGAAGAAGAACTCGTGTAAAGAACATAGCCAAATTCAAGACGAGAGTGCACAAACCATGATACCCTATTTTAGACCAAAATGGTCAAAATCGATACCATATTTCAGACCAAAAGGGCTAAAAAATCATACCCTTTTGCGCCTCACATACCTATATAGCCCATATAAGGGAGTATCCTCCCCCCCCCCCCCTCCCCCGATTCCTGTTTGTCTCAATGGCACTTTTCCTAGTATCCTCTAGTCAGAATCGGAAAAACAAATTACAGCACTTTATTTAAAACTCATGTTAAAATACGTTTTATTGTTTTTTCTACAAATGCGTGAAACATCGAGTTTATCTATCAGTGTGAGTTTTCCCGTGGATAATCATCTTCGTTGCAATTCAATGCACGAGCAGTCTCACAAATGTTTCTTCGATAAATGTCCATCTGAAAAATATAAAACCAATAGAAAGAAAGAGCGTTAAAAATAATGCTGTAGCATTATGTGTTATATAAAAATATGATTATACAGCAACTTTTTTCAGCGTTTGCGTTTCACTTCAACAGCACTAACTCTTCAGAAATTTCGATATCCGTTGGATAAAATAGCACCAGAACTCCAATTTGTCTTTGAGTAGCTAGCCCACTGCCTTGAGAAATATTCTCAAGAAAAGACGTACAAAAAAGCGTGACTCATCTTCTGAAAGTCATTAATAATAATAATAAATGAAAACAAAACAAAGAAATCAACCCGAAACAAAGGTGTGTAAGTTCATTGCAAAATGAATGCCATCTTTATTGTGCTCAGAGATCGATTACAAACACGCACTTGTCAAGTCTTACATGTGATTTCCCACGATCGCTGACATTTCCTAGTATTTGATAAATTTCTTTGAAATAAGAGCAAAATAGGTATTTAACTTACATGCATTTGTTAAAATTGGCAAATTTTTCGTTTTTATGGTGGAGTTTTTTTCTTAAAAGGCAGGCCAGTTCAGTCTTTTTTAATTATACTCATTTCTTTTCCTGACTCATCAATTCTAATATTTTTTCCCAAGAGGTTTACTTTGACAATTAAGGGAACAATATGATCAACGGAATGGAAAGTAGCGAATAGAAAAAGAGAAAATAAGCGCAAAGGTGACAACATTTTGACGTGAAAATGCCAAGCACAGCTTGTGGAGATCATATTAAGAATAAATATTTGCTCTTATTTACCACTTTAAAGCTATTATGTTTCGTAGAGGAGCTTTTGAAGATTCAAAGGATGAACACAACGAAACAATTGAATTTATCAAGCGAATTCTGGTTATAAATGAAAGTATAATGTTAAAATCACCATGCTAAGGAATCGTGTCATTGTATGAATCTCACAAAGACACAATAGGAACAATTTCTTTACGACAAATTACTGTAGCTATATTATGAAACTAATAGATGTAACCGTCAAAGTTTTAAAGTCAAATTTGGCCCCCAGGATCCATTTTTATTGATGTTCCTGATGGGTGAACACCTAAAAGCAAACCCGAATTCATGAAACTATTTCTAAAAAAAGTCCACATTAATTAAGTTTATGTACCTCATCAGATTTTTTAAACAATTTCTTGCCTTGTCCGCTTCCAGTATGCTTTGGCCAAACGGCGTATGCATCTACTTCTTGATGATCAACTAAGAGCAAACTTGAAACTAAAAGCCAGAGGAAAGCCACCGACGGTGAGTACTTCATTGTGATCAAGAGTTCAGGAAAAATTCCAGAGAGTTAAGTTCTGTGAAAGTACGTGCGACCATGTGCTAAACTGACTTGCAGATAAGCATTCTTTTATACCCATTTTCTCGCGTCATTGTTGAAACGTATTGATAATCCGGTCAAGTTTGATTAGTGGATCTGTCTTTCACAGAACAAATAATTAAGATATATAATAATGAAACATGCTGCAGCTAATGGATTTTTAATTACTTTCTAAAGGGAATTTTCAAATCATGACAATAATAAAACGCTAAAGTTTGCTATTAAGAAAGCGACTGCTGCTTAACATCAGCTGCCCCTAAAAGCTTGATAGATGAGTTTGAAAACGACTTCGGCTTCGCAAATACGTATGGGGCTTTAGCAACACATGCGCTTTTCTGGGAATTTATTGTAGCAATGATATGCCTCTTCGGATATGGTTTATCTCTTAACCAAAGCAATTTCATTGACTTAAAGTTCTATCACTTCCGCTGAACATTAAAATGGGCGTCAGTGGTCTACAGCTTTTAATTACACTCAATATATTTTATCGCCGCTTCTTTTTACTAGAATAATCAGAGAATGATCTCCTCCCAATCAAGTCGCGTGAACATTTTAGTTTAGCTATAGTGAGTAACTTCATCCATAGTTAGTAGTACTAACTATGCTTCATCGGACGTGTAAAATGATCTTTGTAACTAAAAAAGATTATGAGAGATTTTCTCTTTTGTTTATGCTGAGGAAGCTATAATCTTCTAGCGATCAGGATTAATCAAAGGTCAGAAACAAAATATTCTTAAACGTTGCAGCCTTGAAACTTGCAGGTGCACGGGTGGAACGTCAGAACTGCCTGACAGCGGTGCCAAATACCGTGTCTACCTTCATGTACCTAACATTCTGTACCTAACGTAATATTTGATAAACCGAAAGTGGGAAGAGGGAAGATAAAAGATGGCAAATAGTTCAGGTTTGTGTTAATGGATGTGCGGTTTGAACCTGCTCAGGACAGTCACATCGGCGATCACTTGTTCGGGCCAGCTCACGGAGTACTAGTGTTTTTCTCGTCAATTTATCAGGAGTGACACTGAGTAATTTAACTAGAGATGTCCACTGAGCCCCTCTCGCAAGTCCCGAATAAAAGTTTACAGGCCCAAATTGTTATTTGTGAAACTGGGATCTGGTTTTTTTTTTTTTTTTTGAAAAGGTGGTCTGTTAACATGTTCAATTTCAAGACTAGCTAGGAGAAGATAGTCTCAAAGCTTTCATACGTCTTTCTTGTGAGATACAAAAGAATTTATGGCGCCCTCATGGCAAGATTTCAAGAAAGCCACACTCAGCTTAAGGGAAAGCTTGAATAACTGCATACAGGGCTGAATCGAAGGTTACTCTTCCCAAACTTTGTGGTTAAAACATTGACAATAAAGGCGAATAGGTCATAATATAGCCCACTTAAAGGGAAATTGTTTCGCCATTATCACCATTATGAGTATGACACTAAAAATCCAACGGACGCTGTTGAGCTCCTCAGTCGTTCCGTTGCTGGCAGCCACAAAATAAAGTCCAAAGTGATTCCTTTGCTCAGAATATATTTACCTACTTTCGGGATCGAATATCTAGTAAGAAAGTGTTTTGTTCAAGACCTAATTTTAAACGTTTCCAGTCAAGTGAACGTTCAGTTTCATGTTTTTGTGTAGTAGCTCGTGTAAAGGTTAAAATAGAACATGTGTTGGATGACCCTTTTGTTCTATATCGTAAAATAAGTGTTACTGGTCATCGGGGTAAATAAACAACAAAACCTATGATTGCTTGTCTCAAGACGAAGTCACTTAGCTTGTATACCTGGACGTTTCGACAGTTTACTGTTCAGGCGATAACGGGTCGACTGGTTACGCGGTGCTATATGTATCTCGGTGATCGGGATGTGATAGGTAGAAGCGTAACCAGTCGACCTTTTTGCCTGAATCATGAGCGGTCGAAATGTTGCGGTCTACACGCTAATTAGGTAAGTGACTTGGATCGTGTAAGAAATAATGCAGAAAGGTTTTGAAAGTCATCAAAGTTTTAACTGTAAAGAATGAAGTATAATATTGACCAGAAATCGCTTCAAGTCCGTCCCTTTAACCGCTTTGATTTAAATACGCATCAGTAATAAAGTCCACGTGAGGAGTTGCAGCCGGCAAGAAGCCCAAAGAGATGGCACGCAAGCGTACATCTTGCACTCACGTCTTCGCAGGACAAAAGCATGTTATGTGGCGTAAGATTCATATAAGAGAGATACGGTTCACAACATTTCCGTTTGGTATATCCATTTCATAAAAAGACACTTGTGGGAGCGTCGCTAGTTTTTGTAGTGTCTGCTCAGGAGAAAACTGACAGGGAAGAACTGGTTGTTAAATTGAAAACTCACGAACTGAGAGCCGCACATTGGTTTTTTTTAAAAGGGTTTTTGTTTTTGCTCTTTGGGTGCAGATGATGTTTAATTAATTTGGGTGATAGAGAGACCTGACGATCAGAATGAGCTCCGCCGGTAAGTATCAGGCTTGTAAATTTTCCTGAACACCACTTAAGCAGCTTAAGAATTTAAGACCGGAAAAATGTGACAAGAGTTAAGTCTTAAAATTCAATACAAATTGCCAGAAATACACTGTTCGTCATGGAAGAGATAAAGGAAACAAGAATAGCAAATATGTGCTACTAATAGAACTTCATTTGGCATTGTTAGTCAATTCCCAAATCATTTAATTTCTCGTGAAGTCATTTTCGATGAATAATTAATAAAGAGACTTCAACCAAAAAGCCGCAAATCGCTTAAGAGTAAATATGACACTAATTCTTACGTTTTTAACAAGTTTTTCATGGAATGAGAACGTTTGTGAGCTTTTTTCCCACAAATTCAGAGCTCAAAACGCTGCAAAACTCGTTTTTCACAACAAAAGTTGCGATTCGACGCTGATGTTTGAAGTAAGGCCCGTTTTAAACGTCGCATTTTACATGTGCCGAATCTAATGCAAATGAGAAAAATCTATCGTTTTCGCTCATTTGCATCATATTTGGCACATGTAAAATGCGACGTTTAAAACGGGTCGAAATATAACTAGTTACCTATGCTCAACGATTGCACTTTATATTATTTGCATTTCTGAAGCTTAAACAACGGAACTTTTTTAAGGGATCGCTTTTTCTGGTCAGTTTTCATGAAATGACATGAAGCAAGAAGAAGGGACATTTTTGGAAACTCGTTTGTAAAGTTACTATTATAGTTCGTTGTAGAGACTTCCTTCTTTCTGAAAAAGTGTGCAGTTAATTAATTGGTAGTGAGGGATTTGATATTTGGACTAGTCAATTTTCTCAAATTTGATTGGTGCATTAACTACTTTATTTTTCACTAATCATTGTGTAGGGTTGAAATTCGACAGTTGGCTGTAATCGGATACCTGAAATCGGACAGTTACATCAACCAATCATATTAAGTGCACCCAGCTCAATCCACCAATCACAGAATTTATCACAAAAACTATAGCAACAACCACTTATCTTACCAAACTAGGGATTTTCCAAAATGGACAAATTTCTAACATTAGACAGTGAAAAAGTAATGCATTAATTTTGTCTTCTCGGAAATTGTAATGGTTATGATTAATTGGTAACACCCTCGGACCTCGTGTCGTCAGGAGCCCATCACCCGGAACGTGCAACTTACCTATTTTCGTGCAACGGCGTTTTCACAAGTAAGGTTATTTTTAGATATGCCTTTCCCTCGAATTAGTTTTCAAAAGCCAATCAGAAGCGGTGCATAATTAATAATAAACTGTTATTAATTATGCACCGCTTCTGATTGGCTTTTGAAAACCAATTCGCGGGAAAGGCGTATCTAAAAATAACCTTACTTGTGAAAACGCCTTTTCACATACGCTGTATGGAAGTTGCACGCACCACGTGATGGGCTCCTGGTGTCGTCCAATTTGGTCTATGATCATATCGTCCGATTTTGTTAATCACTCGTATGATTACAGACCAAATTGGACTCCCTTCAGTCCTATTACCATTATAAATTTTTGCTAGAAATGATGATAACAGTGTTGCAGTCGTTCGGTTTAGGCCGTTTAGTCGCCATTACTAATTCACCAGCCACTGTTTCGTCAAAGGGGCCCGCGCTCCCCGAAAACCGGACTCGAGAGAGCGGCGGAAATCGAGCCTACTTTCGGTTTTGACATTAGAAGTCTTGGAAGCAGAAGCAGAGTAATTGACTGCAAATATTTATCGATTGTAAGAATGTTAGAGCTTGCAATCCACTTTTCCAAGTCCAATCCAACGTCAGAGAAACTTTAATAGATTTACACAACATATCATTCCTAGTCTATCAATTTCCGCTGATTTTTCTGTATTTGGAGCGAAGAGACTGGTAAATTTAAAAACGGAAGAAAAACACATCTTTGGAAAATACCGATCATAGAATCATGCAGAAATTATTGCAAAGTTTAATTTTTCACTCCTATCTTAATTAACGTTTTTATCATGCAAGTCTGCCGCTTGGCGAAAATCTCGACTTTTCCTCTGGGACCACTGACCTCTGTTGGTTCTAATTTTCGTCGCTTATCCTCCTTGAGTTTTATTTCAAGGCTTTTTGGAATATCAGTGGGGGAGCCAAACCCGAAGAGAGTACTGAACCATCAAATTGTCCACGGAGTTGAACTTAAGGATGATTTTTCCTGGCTTAAACACCGCGGTTCCAAGGTGAGTCAGAACCGGCTGAAATACTGCAGCTCACGTGGTTGTGTCATTAATTCTGTCACTGTACCGGGCCTTCCTAGCTCTGGCGGAATCCTTTTGAGAATTAGGCATGTTAGGCAGTGCACGCTATTTACACGCAAATAACTGGCCGGGTGTTGTCAGACATTGATCACCATCGGCAAATATAAATTAACAAAGACGCTTGATTGTACCGCACAAATTCTACGTACACGTTTTCAACATAGGAAGTCTTTTAGAGATTAAAATTTATGAGAGTCTGTGGAATATCGAGGCAATTTGAAAATTTCCAAGGAATTTATCACGGGTCGGTATCCCATTATTCTTTCCACCTGTTTCTCTCAACCTTTGGATAAATGTTATTATTCATGTTCAGACTCTGCCCCCCACCTGGGATTTTTTAGTAGTAGTAGTAGTAGTGATGGCCAGATCGGAATTTATAGCTGTAGTGAATTTTGTTTTTTCTTTAATCTAGGATGTGAGGAAGTACATTAAAGCAGAAAACAGGTGGGATAAATTTCATTAATAAGGGAATAACATGACTTTTTGAGGGAATATTGTTTATT
>NC_090880.1:3108300-3110800 GCF_036669935.1 Montipora foliosa
CTCCATTGTTTCAAAAACAAAAGCCCTTTGTGCCAAAACAATAAGTTAATTAACTTAAAGGGCAACCGTAACATGTCACAGTTATTTAATAAGGTGGTCGTGCCCAGGAAATTGAAAGTGAAAGAAAGCGATTTAAAACTTCATTTGCCAGAGTGGAGTTTCCCTTTAAAAAATTTGGCTTTGACAGTTCGAGATGAGAGTGGTTGCCTTCCTTCAGCATATGGATCCCATTGTAATCATTTATTTTTCTTGGTTATTATGTAGATGGAACATATGGTGAGCCAGAGATCATCCTGAACCAAAATGAGCTTCAGGAGAGATATCCTTATGTCTCAATTCCTGTGATTAAAATGTCGCCTTCTCGTAGGGTAAGATATTTTATTCGGACTGACTTATTTTAATACTCAAACAAGACTTCAATGTCAAGAGGTTTATCAGGAGTATGTCAATTGGTCTGCCATATTAAACTGAATCCTTAACATTAACCGGATATAACAAAACAATGTAAAACGTAACTGTAAATCTATGCAATTGTGCCACTTCAGATATGAAAAACCACTCAAAGCCAACCTTTCTAAAGAAGATGCCGAAAATATGTGGAAATGTTCAGTTTTATTTCTCATCATTGGCACCAGACCCCGAGAATAGGGTTAACTCCTACTATAAACGAAAAATATGTAACAGTTCAAGTATTTCTGTTCCAACTTTACATGTACAGGCAGTAAACTAAACTTATCCAATTTAATTTAGGTAGCACTGACACCAGTCTTCAATGTAGAATGATGAGAATCTCCTGCAAAACCCTCAAGTAGTCCTAAATGAATCTACAATGCATCCCGTAACCTACGGGTCTTTATATTATGCGGCCAGAATATTCAACTTGTGATTAACTTGTTCCCACTTGACAGTCATCAGCAATTACACATATAATTATAAAATAATTAGGATAGTACGCACACTCTCATTGGTCAATAGTTGTGTTTAGATGAGAGTATGGAAACACGGCTGTGACATTGCATGAATTTTGATTGGTTATGTTGTCAGACACGTGTTTTGATTGGTTGGAAGGAAGTATGAGCATGTATCAAGAAAATTTGTGTCAATCTAGTAGTAAAAAAACCAGCATTTCCCTTCAATTGTTGATTAGAATTATCTTTAAGAAATATTTTATAAAAGCTTTAGTCTAAAAGGACTTTTTTCTGTGTTTCCATAGCCTCATCTAAACACTCTGAGAAGTTGGGAGAATTCTCAACAGTTATGCAAACCCTCGACTGAGTCTCGGGCTTGCATAACTGTCTCGAATTCTCCCAACTCCCCCTCATGTTTAGACGAGGCTATGGAAACACGGAAAACGTCCTCTGTTGCTTAATTGGCATCCACATGTGGTGTTCATGTTCTGCTATAAATACCTACTGTTCTTGACTGTCTAATAATATTATGCCTGTGATTGCAATACCTTTTTAGTTTGTTGCCTTTCTGTTGGACAGAAAAGGAGAAGGAACATTTTCATGTTACATCACAGAAGCATGCGAAGGACAAATGAACACAATAGATGTTATACACAATGTTGTCAATTTTGGTATGTCATGCTATAACATTCACATTGAAGCATCTACATTGTGCAGTCAACATCAATAAATTGAGACATTTTTACATTCCTTTAAAATGTAACTAAATTTCTAGTTAATAATTATCACAACTCCCCAGTTCCTCCTAAAACAATGTTATTTGCAGTTCTCCCTAAATTACGTTGTGTTGGGTGGAATGGGGAGTGGCCTTTGTTTGTATGGTCTGCAAAATAATTTGAAAAATGGAAAAATTATTAACTCTAAAATTGGTCCAGGATCCATTGCATTTTATAGGTTTTTGTAACAAAATTATGTGTTGCTTATGTGTGAAGCCTTATTGTATTTGTCAATAACACTGGTTCTTGTATCAAGTGTTGTTAACCAATGGTCATTCACTGATACGTCTGATGTTGTGTCACTGACTCACTTTTAGGCTAATTATGTGTGGACACAGTGTGCAAGAGGTATCCTTGATGTAAAAAACGAAAGGGTAGCCAGGCTCATGTTCAAGATAGCAGTGTTTGAAGAGGGGATTTAGGGCCATTGAATATGCAGAAAGATGTGTAGACTGTTGCAGTATTTGAGAGTATTCTCAGGGACCTACATGTTCATGTAGATCCCCCATGTAGGCAGTTCATACTCACTAATTCACTCTCTTTATACTGACTTAGAACAAATTGTGTGCTTGTCTACATGTAGGTCCCCCGCACTTTATTCAGTGTGGGACTAAATTATACGCTTTGAAATAGTTTTCAATAATTGTGTTTTGATGTCATAACATGATGTGTTACATGTACATATTATGCTGATATTTTAATTTCTGTGATACTATCATATTTCTAATGTTAAAGATAGTGAATAAAGGACTATTACTATTGGAGCTTTCAATAGTCCCTGCTTTCCAGTCCCAAGAGAACCTGATATAGTGTTTA
>NC_090880.1:3113300-3120800 GCF_036669935.1 Montipora foliosa
GGTTGTCTTCAAATGCAATACGCTGGTCATGAAACTTCCCACCAATAAAGCCGGTTCCCGTGTTGGTTCTAGCCCATGCAACTTTCCGCCAAAAAACGCGGGGTCCAGTAGTGCGTTTCGTATTGGCTTACATGAAAAGTTAAAGGTACGAACAGACCGTCTTACGTAGAAAAAAAATATATACAAGGCTTAAAGTGCTACACTATGATAAAAAAATCACTTGCTTTTTTTCATCAGATTTTGAAAGTTTGTTTGCATAACACCTGACTGGCAAAATCTTGAGCTTTGTTTTTTACCCAAAGGCTGTTTACTTTGAGTGTAAGACATGGAATTTCACGGTCCGTCATTGCTCACGTTCAAAACTGACCGATTGGACGTCAGAGGGTTTGATCTAGAAAAAAGTGACGTCATTTACTCACTAGCTTAAAATTTCATGGTTTAAATGCAGCTTATTATATATGCAAAACTGGTCGAGTTTAAAAATCTGAAAGCCCGAAACTTCCGTGCTGCATATTAAGTCAGTAGCGTATACACACGCATTGCATTCTTAACTAGTAAGTCTTTGACGTCATTTTCTTTTTCAAGACTTTAAAGACCATTAAAAAGAAAAATTCCAGTTTAAATAAACAGGTGTCCTTTTGAAATCAAGGCTTAAAGTCTGGGTCACTTGGTGTTTAGTTAACAACGTTTTGAAATCCAAAGAGTAAGAAGAATTGATCTTCTGGTTACAGTTACTGTAGCACTTTAAAAGTTAATTAATTCCCTGTAATCGATCTCGCGGAAACTTCAATCACGACAAATGGGGCATAAGAGAAGTACTTATATTTCTAATGGCTTCTGGGTTGAATTTTGTCTCATGTAAAAGGTTACCATTGCTCACATGCGAGATGGGTCCTTTGCAGCCAAACCAGTTCATCCAAGGCAACATTGTGTAGAATACTATGTGGACCACAGGGGGGAACAGTTCTACATCATAACTAATGCTGATGGCAAAAATTACAAGGTAGGTGTGAAATAATTAGTCTTTTGTGGCTTGGTAGATAATAAGACAAAACGGTGTTGTGTCATGTTTAATTAATGACGCCTCAAGTTATGTGTGAACATTTTGGGAAATATCCTTCTTTTTCTGTTTAGTCTAGAGACAATGTATTAAGAAAATAATGTACTGATAAGGTTTTAACAGGACAACTCCCCTCTGTAACCTTAAAATTATTTTTTTCATCATTGTGTTTGCTGTAGATCGTAACTGCCCCTGACGATGACCCTCGCAAAGAAAACTGGAGAACGTTTGTTGAGGCCGAACCAAATGTGAGTTTATGGACATAATTGGCAGTGCAGCTTTGTTACATTTAGTCGTTAAACACGAATGCAAGGCCCCTAGTTGTTCACCGGAAAAATGCCTATCTAGTAGATACGCTCTTTTGCGGCAGTGCAGCCAGTGTTCAGGGCGCTTGGCTTGAGATCGGGAGATCCCGCGTTCAAGACACGTTCTGACCACTCGATGAATTTGTTCCTGGTAGTCCCTGGTTCAATTTCCTGGCTGCACGTGTAAATAGCCAACTGGTTTGCCTCCGGCCAGTTAGGATTCTTTAAGTTGTTCTGTTCAATGCTCGGAGATATTAGCTTTTAGTTACTCTAAAAATCCGAAGTAAATAATGATGCTTACTTACTTTCTTACTTTTACGTAGTATTATTATATGGCTTGTGTTTGTAGCCGATATAACGCACGCTCTGATTGGCTAATTGTGACTGCATGAATTGCAGGGCATTATTCTCCCGTAATGCCCACGGGCCGATTACGGGCTTGCAAAAACAAAGCAAAAGGTAACTAAACAGCCATATAATAAACTACTTATTAACCTCACTTGCTCGGGACCGTACTGGGGAATATTGGCCCTATCGGGCCAATAATATCCCCATATCGGGCCAATATTCCCCAGTACGGCCCTCGCGCTCGGTTAGTAAGAAGTTAATATTGACCATCCGGTGGATAAGCCTACGGTAGCAAAACCAATGATAACAGCAACGTCAGCAAATTAAACGTCTCTTGTAAACATCAGAAGTATTTCGCAATTTCTCAATCTTCACGTTGTACAATAAGGTCGAACAATCTGATAACAGGATTTGTGATTAAAATAAAGAAATGAAAGCTTAATGTGATTCCCTAGAAATAGAAGTTGTCATAGATTTCCGATGAAACTTCGTACACTGTTGTAACATGGAAAGGAGATGACAAAAATGTAATTAAAAAGGGGGTTGATCGTGCTCGTTTCCAGGGTACGACGCTGAAGAATAGGGCTATTTTAGCTACTTTGACAATTGCCACGCACCCCCAATGTTGGACCAATGTAGCTCGATTTTATAATTGTAATCCAACGTATTATGCAGAGTGTGGTGTCACTCTATGGTTAATTCAAGTACGTGCCTGAAAAAATTATTTGAATGCCTTTGTGAGGACTAAAAATAAATTATTTTTAGTGTGGGCTGTTCGTCTCGCAATTGCTCCTTCCGTACAATGTTACGAAATGGCCAAAACTGGCCATAGATTTTTGCTTATTTTTCCACTACTCCATGAAGACACCGTTCTCAGCAAATATATGAAATAAAACATGGGGTTGAGGGGTCTCCGTACTCGTTCAGCAGAAAATAGCCATTCTATTACGGGTTAGGCTTGGCGTCAATGAAAATCCGCCATTTTATCAATGTGCCCGCGCCACTGCGCGCGCCAATGACGCAAGAAATTATGCGCAGTGGGGTTGCGCAATGCGAACCAGGGAATCACCTTAATCATAGTTAGTGCCTTAATTATAGTTAATGCCTTAATTAAGCATGGGAAGTTTTTGAGACGCGGATGATAACCGGAAGTGAGCTGTTTTCCCTTTTAACTTTTCATCGAACGATCAAATTTATATTGCTAAGTATCTTTTTTCCATTAGAGATGATTACTTTTAATATCTTAGCATGCTAAATGTTCAGTTCCGGTTGCCGTTCGCGTCTTAAGAACGTAGCGTGCTTAGTTCCCTACTTTCGTTTTTTCACGTTGTTGTTTTGCAGGAAACAGCAAAGAAATCTAAAATGTGTGTCACACGTGCAGCACGATGATTTTTCCTGAATTAACCAATAATTTTGTTTTGTAACGTTGGGACTGTCGTAGCAGTTGTCTTTGTCACTTTACCGTATTCAGGAATGGCGGCCAATAAATTATTCATTTGTCTTCGTGCTAATGAGACCAATTAGCCTCGCTCTAAAGCAGCATCCTTTTGTATTTTGCCCATGAAAACGAGGCTAGTTGGTGTTACTAGTACGAAGACAAAATAATAATTTATTGCCGCCATTTATGAATCAACGGTCTATGGTTGCCGTTTTTGAAGCCTTACTTGGCACTGATCATAGAGAAGTCGAAACAGACTTTAAATTCAATGAGTTTTGAACTTTTTGTGGCCGTATAGCCACTCTTGAACTCCTTTTGTTCATTGCTGCAAACGACACTTTTTTTTAACTCGTGTTATTTTTCCCTGCAGATTTTTTTCGATGACATGGATATATTTAAAGATTACTGCGTAGTTTACGAACGCCATAAGACAATTCCTCAGATTCGTATTATACCTCTTGACAAACTTGAACAGCAGTATGTTGTACAGGTTGGTGCATGTGAACCAGTTTATATCCAAGAAATTAGTTATGATGATAGGACTGAGTGGAGTCCAATTCTGTCTGTAATCATACCATTCTCGTCACCCGAGCCTCGGATCGACCCAAGGCTCTGGGAAACTCTATGTAGGGGAGCATGCGCCGTGGGGTTCTTATAACCAAAACTTGGCTATTTGAACCTTACGGCGCCTGCTCACTCCTCGTGCTAACATGAATGCACCATTTAGAGACGCTTTTGATTGCTCTTACCGAAAACCAATGACGAGACACTTTGTTTCAGAGTTCCCCAGAGCTCTTCTGTCCTTCAGTCAAGAGAAGCGCTCTGGGGTCAAGAATGTAATCATACGAGTGATAACAAAATCGGACGAATGCGCAGCGGGAGTCCGATTTGTTAATCAAGAGTATGATTGGACGACATGAAGTCCTATTACCAATTGATCATAAAAATTACAATTTCCGAGAAAAGATGAAAATACAAGTTATTGACCGAATGCAAAAATGGCCGACAACAAATTATTCTTTTGTCTTTGTGTTAATTAGCCTAACTAGCCTCGTTTTACAGCCCAAATTCTTTCAATTTTACGCGTGTGAACGAGGCTAGTTAGGCTAATTAACACAAAAACAAAATAATAATTTGTTGGCGGCCATTTTTGCATTCGGTCAATGAAAGAAAGGGAAATTTTGCACCAAAAGACCAGTTGTCAAAGGAGGCGTAAATTGTTTAATGTCTGTCTGAAAGAAAGAAAGAAAGAAAGAGAGAAAGAAAGAAAGAAAGCCTGTACACTGTTTCTATGGTGATTGAAATTAAGGTTGTGATTGGTTGATTTAAACTACAACTTTGAATGTGATTGGCTTATTGAACTGTCCGATAACAACGTGGCCTCTTGGCAAGTGAATTAGTGGAAAAGAGTTTTTTTTATACCAATTACAATCGAGGAAATTGTAATTCTTATGATTAACAGGAAAAACTTCTTTGAAAGAAAAGAAGGGATGGTTTTTTAAATAAGTAACAAATTAATTGATTTTTAAATATGCGTTAACCAGTTTACGGCACTTATCAGAGCCAAACGTTTTGGCATACGTGCCAAACTTTTTGTTTAATTTTCATTGCTCCTTTCTTTCACTGTACAGGATCCTTATCAACTATTGTTCTTTTAGTATTTATAGTTTGCAATTTTAGAATACGTTTGACTTGATAATGACGTCTAGCTAACGTCGAAACGTCGTCGTTTTTTTAAACAAAGTTTTAAACCAACTTTTAAGTATTTTTAAGAATGTTAAGATATGTTTTATCGCAGTTTTTTATAGCTAACCAGTTTGTCCTTCTTTTTACTCACCCAAAGTGGAACTTTTTCTTGGCACGACATTATCGTTATGTCTCCTTTTTTCCTTCGTCAATATTTTTACATGTCCCCGTTTTATCTGTGTCGTTAAAGATTGCTTTCAAACCACCAATAGGCGATTTCCATGATGGTGCCATTTTACTACCGAGACCAGAATGCTTTGTTATTCAGATTGTTTAAATTTGCCTCACAATACAAGCAACTCAAAGCAGTCTGGTCTTCGTAGTACATGACGCCATCATGCAAATCGCCTCTTCTAGAGAATCGGATTGAGGTCAGTCACACAGAGTTTGTAGCTGGGTGAAATGTTTTAAAACGCAAATTTCCTATACATTTTATACCACTCAGTTGCTCCTTGTCTAGACTTAAAATACTTCTGGTCAAGAGAATATTAGGTAAGAGAGCGAACCCTGTGCCCCCGTGATCATGATTTGAAATCTATTTTTAGATCGCGCCCGTGCTGTGAAGGTTGTTCCCAGTACTGCGCGGTCCACTTTCACACCAAATGACCAATTAGTGGTCGTCTTCGAAATAACCACGCAATGTGACACAGAAGTAATAATATATTTCAAATAAGTTTCATCGGAATTGGGCCAAATATGGAGATTCGCTATCTTACCTCATACTCTTTTGTTCTAGTCTATTTACAAGCTGACGTCGGATCTACTCACCCTAGAGAAAGAACTGTAAACCGCCATGAAACCTTGTGATGTGTGCGGTATGCAAATCTTAAACTATAAAACATAAATCATTGTCATAAGAAGGCCAAGCAAGAGTCTTAAATTTACTACTTAATATCGTTTGCAGCTTCCAAAGGATGTTTGTGTCTTAGAAGCTGGATCTAATCAGGTGAGCGGACACCATGTTGCGGCGCGTTGATAGCCAAGCTTAAGTTTGATTTTTTTAACAGCTGGGGGTCTCCACTTTGCCGCTGTAACCGTTAGCAGCTATCGTTGAACTCTCTCCGAACAGGTCTCGCACAAGAGAAATGAGACCCTGTCCCTCGGGTTCGTTGTTGTTATCCGAAAAGGTTAATGTCTAGCCATTCTCCTGTTTTTTAAAAGACCCTGATTGTTGACCCAGCCAGAGTTGAAGACACGACTACCCCTCCCTTCACCCCACGGTAGTCTGATGCTCAAGCCATTGAGCCAACTGGTCAGCAGTCTTGTTGAACCACAAAACGTTTGACTCCATTCCTCGTACCGGTGAGTCGGGTGTTTCGAGGGATGCGCTCGATTTGAAAGCCTAAAGCTGTTCAATAAAGGAAGAGCCACGCTTTCCCCATCTTCTTCAATTTCAGATGGCTAAACAAGGGCACAGAGTTTCCGGTGTTGTGGTCTTCAGTCTCTCTGTCCTGGGGTCACCCCTGAATCTTAAATGAGATGATAACTGCGGGCAATTGCGCCATGATAGGGTCCTTAACAAATTGATGTAATGTTATTGTCCGTTTTTGTACTAGAGACGCATAATTCGTCTGGGACAAAATTGGGCAAACTTTTTCTGCATACGTCTGTTAAGTTCCGTCTGGTATAAAAACAAGCGTAAGACCCATAATGCGTCTCGACAAAATATGCGCTTTTTTACGTCTTCGAAGATGCACTAAACTGGATAGTTTGTCCAGACGCATTATGCATCTTGTGCCCATATTTAAGAGACACAGAGAAAAATGTTGGCGCAAGTGACGTCCCAGACAGATCATGCGTCTTCTACAATAATAGCTCGCCCGGTCTTTACACTAGTCGCATAGAGCGACTTTCGTATGACCTTGAAAAAAGTGTTCGCAATTTGTTTCACGGACCAGTTTTTGGCAAGATTATAACAAAGCTTCTCCTTATTCCCGCCAAGGAAACTCCTAATATGGGCAGTAAACATCTCGATTGCCCAATCACATCACTGCATTTCAAATGACGTCAAATCGAAACTTTCCAGAAAGTTCCATGGGGAGATGACGTTGTTTGCATCCGCGTTCGCTGAGCCAATTAAACGTTTTGCATTTTTGTTTACGTTGTTTTTACGTTTGTTTTTCAAGGTCATATGAAAGTCGCTCTGACATGAGAGACGCATAATTCGTCTGGCCCCAGTTGATCAAAGCCTGGATAACTTTATCCAGTGGATAAGTCACTATACAGAGTTTAAGATATACTTCACGTTTAGCGTTAGCCAATATTAAAGAAATTTAGCATCGCGGTTACGTGAAACACGAACAGCAAAAGTGACCACGTGACCATGATTTTCCCGCCATTTTCTACGTTTTCTGGCTGCCGCTTGCCGTTTCTACGTGAAAGTAGGCATTTTCGTGTTTGGCGTATACGTGAAACATACCTCACCTTTTTCTTCCACATAAGAAGTACCCAAAACCATTTTCCGGTATTTGAAAGGTGGAAAAATTAGGTTTCATGGTTATAGAGTTCAATACTGACTACTTGCCGCAATTTTCTTTGTAAACTCACGTTGACTCTCAGTTGACCGACAAATAGCTTCTTGAAAGTCTCAAAATATGACGGGT
>NC_090880.1:3125800-3138300 GCF_036669935.1 Montipora foliosa
TCCCTTTCGAGGGTATCCGCCCGAATCTTATTGGGGAGCTTAAGCAGCGACAACGGCGGCAATTTTGCATCAATTTGCGTCACAATTTTGCATATTTAGTAGGCAAAAACAATAGCTTTGCACGCCCTGCACGTGCGTTTTTCACTTTTGTCCATTTCTTTGCCGTCGTCAGCAAAACAACAACTTGAAATAGCCATATTTGAGGTTTCATGAAGAACGTCACCACTTGAGGATAAATTTTAATTTTTTCCCCCCTAAATTAAGTCCCGTTGAGACGAGTGTCATTTTTGAGGAACAACCACACCCTTGTCATATTAAAAAGGTTGAAATTGACCATTTTCATATTCCCCATAATACACTTTGTTTGCCCCCCAAATTTTGCATAAACCATTGTCTTCAAATGCTCTTGGGACACTGCATATTCCCAAGAGTGTTCGACTTCAATGGTTTATGCAAAATTTGGGGGGCAAACAAAGTGTATTATGGGGAATGTGAAAATGGTCAATAGTCACGAAGTAAATAAAAAAACGCGAATTTATAATTAATATAATTATAATTCAATTATAATTCATAATTAAAATGATCATTATTAATTATTAATCATTAATTGTTTGCATTATTATTTACAGGCTCGTATGGTATAAACGTAAACATGGCGTTTGAAGTCGAAAGGCTGAGCCTCTTGAAGCGGGGATGGTGTTTGGCTTTCTGTCATGTCAGGTGATTAAAGCATAGAACCCAAGAGATAGCTCAGTTTGATGAGCACTTTCTTGCAGGAGGCTTCAGGTTTAAGCCTCTGCCGTACCAACTCAAATAATCTTCAAATTAGTGACAAGACAACACTTCCTTTTTTCATCACATCTGCAAAAGGTTGGGCCTTAACGCTCCGCACAAGTGTGTTTGAAGGCTAGATAGTCTAAATCATTTGTGAATGTCTTTACAGAGGCAGCGCTCTCTCTTTTGTTATTTAAAGACCCCAAGTGTTGGTCCAGCCGAGGTTCTAACCCGCACCTTCCGCATGGAGATCCAGTGTTTGTAAGCCAACCTTATAGAACCTCCACGCTGGTCGCAAAGAGAAAACAAGAATAAACTCAAAAGAAAAACATCGTTGACAATGGCATCGAACATTGCCTTTCAGGCGGTTCGCCATGCCCATCAAAACCTGAAGGGCATGTAAACATAGAAAAGTCTTGGCACAAAGGTCCATGACACAAAAGTACAGTGGTTTTTATACCATTAAATTTGCATGACAGCGGTTTTCTTCAATCTCGTCCCCAGAGCATCCGTTACCCTTGTCCAGCGGAACGGACGCGGGTGGCTCTGAAATAATCCAAAACCAGAATCAGGAAACTATGGTTCCGGTTGAATAACTGCATGTGCGTGAGGGGAGGCGGTTAGAAATCACAAAAAACGTCTGGCCCCAGTTGTTCACACGATGGAACGGATGGATAGCGCTATATCCGCCGGATAAATCACTATCCAGTCGATAAGTCATAGCGAAACCAATTGTGCTTTCCAGTGGATAGTGATTTATCCGGTGGCTAGCGTTATCCACCTTTTGAACAACTGGAGCCTGGAGTTCACCTTGCCATGAAAGCGCTTACTTTTCACTCACGAGACAGTACTCATGAAAATAAACTTATCTCCCAATACACTTGAAACGTTTGAACTGCGGAGAATAAAAAACAACGAGAGACATTTTTCAATCAAAACAGATTTCAGTATCTGGTGTCACGCAAGTGACAATTCGGAAATTCAAAATGGAACTGGTAAGTTGTAAAAAGAATTATTTCTGAATCATCTTCAAACTCGCACAGATAAATATCCAGAAGAAATCACAAATTTGAGTTTAGAATTTGAAAATCACAGGAAATGAAACCGTTTTTCAACAGCCAATCAAGTATGGCCTTTTTTTGGTTTTGACCAGACTCTCTCCCGACCGCTGGTCAAGGGAACGATGACTCTGGGAACAAGATTGCGATTTTCTTTGTCACGTGGGTGATGTGCACATGCGCAAGGAAGATCGCATAATCGGCCATAGTTTAGAATACGGTGAAAGGGAATCCATGCTGGACTGTAATATTCCGTTTTACTGTGTGTGTTTAAGTGTTCATTGTGGTGTGTGAAATTACGTCTGCCTGTAAACATTCGAGTAAAGATTTCTGAAAATCTTTAGGAGTAGAAGTCTTTTTGCATGGTTGTGTACTATGACCTAAGCTGTAGCGGTTTACGGTTTTGATGCTTTTTTCTTCAAAAGTGTGAGTAATAGTGGCTAGAGTAAAATTAAACAAACCGAGATAATCAAGTTGTTTTCGATGGAAAGACGGCGTAGTTTTCGTTTTATGGTAACCAGTTTTGGAAGATGCCAGCAAACCTCCCGAACCATTTTGTTGGAGAAGAACATTCCCCATTAGATACAGTAGAACCTCGGTAACTCGAACTCCCCCGCTAACTCGAAGTGACTCTCAATTCCCTTGGATTTGACCCAACTTTTCAGTCATCTTTACTCGGTTAACTCGAACTCGGATAACTCAAAACCCCGCTAACTCGAACTAAATTTCGTTTCCCTTGATCAAAATTTACCCCAATAACTCGAATTTCTGGTTCTTATAACTCGCCACGGATGCCCATTGAGATATCCCGTTCGCTTTTCTCATCGTGTGTTTAATTCTAACATTGGAGCAAAGACTGGAGTAATTTGATTTTAATTAGTGCAACGAAGAGATCACGTATTTGACAGTTATTTACCGATCGTAATTTTAACTTGTACTGTATTGTATACCGAAGTAGTGAAAATCAATAAACTATTACTTATTAACGTGGAAAATTGAATATTTTAATCGACCCCGATAACTCGAAACCTCGTTAACTCGAACAGTTTTTCGTTTCCCTTCAGAGTTCGAATTACCGGGGTTCTACTGTATATTCATCCGTGCATAAATGTTTCGTAAACTCATGTCCCAAAGTCCTTCACGTTTGTTTTGCGAAGAGTGAGTTATTTATTGTCCACGTGGTTTTCAAGTGAACTCGTTTTCTTAATTTCCCAGAGGTGGCGGTGAACTTGGTCGCGAATGGTACTTACAAGGAAAACTGCAAAACAAACACAAAGGATTTCAAGTTTGTAATCAATACGTTGGGTGATAACTACATTATTACCGACTTTTTCTTGTTACTTTCCTCGAGGGCTGTAGAAAGGGGCATTGAGATGCTTAAGAAACTGCAGCGTCTTTACTCTTGATTATTCCATTCGGTTTTCAACGTTAAAATGTGTGGTAGTGCTCCAAAAGGGAAAACTACCAACTGTGCCATCAAGTCAGATGGGTGCTGGCCAATTGCAAGTTCAAGTTAAATCCCCTTTTATAAAATAATTAGGATAGTACGCGCACTCTCATTGGTCAATAGCTGTGTTTAGAGGAGAGGATGTGAACACAGCTGCGACATCATTTGCTCATCTGTATGTTTGTTGGATGTCTTGAATCACGAAGTATAACTGGATACGCTGGAATTGTAGAACTGCCGCCAAAAAAAAAAAAGCAAAATAGCGATGAAGGAAGCATAATGATTGCACATGAATGAGTCGATCAACAAATAATAAGTCAAATTTCTCTGGGTTACATAAGTCTACTGCCAAACTTCCTGTTGGTATCTTGTAGATCTGATTGGTTTCTGAAAAAGGAAGATGAAAATAAGTTCGCATGGCAAGAAGACACGTGCACATTGCTTTGCAATTCAGTATTGATTAATGCCTTTTACGCTTGGTTCTGTCCAGGATTTTGAAGCTTGTACACAAGCTCTCCATCGCCTGGGATATTCTTGTCCCCAGTTTACTGCTGCTAGTGGCACAAGCGCTGGAGGACTGATTGTCGGTGCAGTATGTAATAGATCGCCTGGACTCTTCAAGGCAGTTATTCTCAAGGTACCGGGAGGCTGTTGCATACTGTTTTAGATTTAGAGGTGCGATTGTTAAAAAAAACGTATTCTGAAGCGAGTAGGTTGCCCGTTGACTAGGAGTGAAATTGTTTGGCTTTAAAGGAAAGTGATCCATAAAATCATTAAAATAATGAGGCTACTTTCTTCATGGTGGCTGCAATCTGAAACGATGAGGATCTCAGGTCGCCCAGCAAGCTGTTGTATTTATGATTAAATTTCGTGATACTGGCATCATCACAACTCGAAGACTTCGTGTTTGAATGCCACACTGCCTTCTTCTGTCTTTGAATGACCGTAACCAGATCGCTGCGATCGCCGGGAGATGTTTGAAATGCAACCATTGGCCCAAGTGTCACTCGACGTATTGACAGCTGCATTGAATATGTGTGTCATTGTTTAGCAGTTTTGTTCTTTCTGCAGGTTCCATTTTTAGACATTTTGACGTCCATGCTAGATCCATCTCTCCCGCTTACTGTTCAGGAATACGAGGAGTGGGGCGAGCCTGAGTAAGGGTTGCATTTGACGATGTCTTTCTTAATTAATTAAACAGTGTTTTTTGTGCTCGCCTCTCCATTTATCGCAGTTAGAAATTTCATTGAAATGCATAGTACACGGTTTGTTTTCGTTATCAACAACAACTTCTTCAACTCCAACAACATTTATTTCCCTTGGGAAAGACTTTTATAAGAATTGGTGACCCTCAAAGCGTCAAAAATACCAATCGAGTCGGGTAAGACACAATAATTCGACGTAAAAAGTTACAGAGTATAGGTACCTATTTACAGTCTCAACATCGCTTGATTTTATTTCTTAGTTCTTCTTAACCGAGCTGGAGGTCTGTATGGGAGAATCTTGACCGAGGTCGCCAGTACAGACCGAACGCAGTGAGGTCTGTACCAGCGACCGAGGTCAAAATTCTCCCATACAGACCGACCTAGCTCGGTTAATAAGATGTTTATTATATGGCCAACAAGAACAATTTGATTCATTTAATGTAACTAGTTTGTACTAACTGACATTTTGCTTGCGAACGGCGATGAGCTGAACTTAATTCTGTCAAAGTTTGCCCGTCATCCTCTCTCAGTTTTGTCATCATGCTGTTTGGCACTTCCATAAATAAATATTGTTAGAAGAAAATACTCAATATTTTTGCATTTTAGTTTGCATCTTTTCACCGCAAAACATTACCGGTCTAGATGCCGGTCTAGATGGGAAAATCTAGACCGCGGTCAATATCGATTTTAGCCAATCAAATTCGTGAATTTTGTAGTTCCCAGTCCTCGTGAGACAGAGTCATATAATAACATTAAATAAAAACTGGGATGTTTCAGAAGCTTTGGAGACGATTTGCTCTCTCGTTTTGCTTTTTCAGTCTTTTCTTCATTGAGACGCCTGAAAGTGATTTTGCCTCGTTTAATTTGAAGTTAAAAAGCGGCCTCTTCTGGCATATTGCTTGCTTCGTCAATGCGTCCGCACTGAAATTAACGTCTTTCAAGGTATTTGATGGTCAAGGCACTGATGTTGCCCTGTATCTAACTGTATTTGGCGTTCTGTTGTCCCAGTGTATTGATTACCAGAGCAACTCTCCCTTGAAGTATTGAGGAGACTTTAACCGTTGCATGCTCAGTGACCAGGTCTTTGAATAAAAGCGAGACTAGAGTTGATCTTGTTTGATACAAACCTCTTCGCTTTTCTTATGCAAAAAGAAGCCATAGTAGCATTACAACCGTATCAATAGCCCATTTCCGAGTTGCTGCATGCATCAGTTTCAAAGCGAGTCCAGGTGCACAACCATTCAAATGTAAATGAATTGCGTATTCTTATGCAAATCAAACTCATTTCCCTTTTAATAGTTGAGCTCCAAGACTCACTTCGAAACCGAGACAAACAGCAACTCGGAAATGGCCCATTTCATGAAGAAAACACTGATCAACCTCAGTCACTCAAAGGCCAGGTAACTTAGCACTCAAGTATTAAGTGGACTATTGCTTTTAGGTCAAATGAAAGTGATTTCCGTTACATCAGGTCGTACTGTCCGTACCAGAATATCAGAGACCAGGTTTGTAGTGTTTAGCTTTACATGTTTTTGCTTGTGTAAACGGAAAGCAATCTCTTTTAAAAGCGGTATTCATATAAAACGTTTGGCAACAAAAAGAGCTGCGAATTGCTACACCCATGCACTTGTGTTATATTTTGATATGTAAGTACTCGGAGTTATTGTTTCTTCTCTTATAAGCACGGCAACCTTGTATGCGGGTGTAACAAGTATCGTTTAAGGCGCCCTATACTTAGAGAGAATTGGAACGAGAGCTCATTCCTGCCTTTTTGGCTTAGAACTGGTTAGGTAGCGAGCAAAATACGAAAAAAGTTACGAATGGAATTTTCTGTATTTGCGTCTACAGCCATACCCTTCTGTTATGGTTGGTGCGTCAATGAATGATGACCGTGTACCGTACTGGCTGCCTCTGAAATGGGTGGCTCGTCTTCGCGACCAGTTATCAGCCCTGGAGGAGTCTGAAAAGCCGCTTGTTGTGTGTAATGTTGACTACTATGCCGGACACTTTGGGTCAGAAAACACTCAGCGACGGTTTGAACAGGTATTGAAACGAATACATTAATGACGTTTAAAACGAATGATGCGGGACAAAAAAGGAACAAACGAAGAGAGAAGCTAGTGATGAAATACATATGAAACGGGTTGGCGTATTGATTAGAGAGCTCACTTTCTATCAGTGTATCCTCGGCCACGGACTCAGCATTTCATTGACTCGAACGGTTTGTCAAGCTCTCTACTCTGCTCTGTGAGGTATCCTGAATCAAAGTAGGAAACCGACATAGGCACCACACAAATAATTTTGGTTCCTATATGGTTCCCAATTTGGTCTCAGTTAGCATTTGGTTTTTGTTTTTTTCTTTTACTAACCTTTTACTGAAAATTAATGATGCAGTGTTTGTGTTTAGGCAGCAAAAGAATATGCATTCCTCCATAAGGCGATGGGACTTCCCTTGGAGTAAAACTGGCATCTCGTCTTGGACCAGGAGTGCGAAAACAACGGCGTCAAGACAGCGTTGCAGCTTTGAAAGATGACAACAGAAAGTGCAATTGGCGAACGGAGAATCTTTGGTCTTCTAAAGGCGCTTTTAAGTCACTTGGCTTAACTGTCCAGTGGAGACATCATCTTACAAGGGACCTTTGTCTTCTATTAAAGTATTCCACCACAAAATATTAATCCTTGTTTACGAAACGCTCCGCGCCCAAGCGTCGTTATTATTGCTTGCATGAAACTGAAATACAAAACGACGGATAGCGGCATTTAGCCATCTTTACTTGGTTAGTGTTTCTTCCTTTTTTATGGTTATTTTTAACGGTGCCAACACAATAAACCATCAAACATCACTATATATAAGTCATTGTCTTAAAGCACCTATCTTGCATAGGAATCATTCTCGTACGAACGAAGAGCCCCGAAGACAAGCGACAAGAGGAGGAGCAGCTCGTCTTTTGTTCGGGTCTGAGTCCTTTCCAAGTTAACTGTGTCCTCTTCATTTGCAAGACCTTAATTCAATAAAGAGGAAATCCTGTAATCGCATTTTTTCTTTCTTTCTTTTTCTCTTTAGGTGTGTGGGCTTAGTTTTCGTAACTGCCATACTTAAATTACGGAAACTTGGTTCTCCTAAGGAATGCGAGGAATCAAGGAAAATGTTTTCCGTTCGGTTTCTACCAACTGTTATCACGATTATGCTTTTTAGGTGTTGTACAAAGATTTCGCATTTTTGCGGCAGCAGAGCACAACATAAAAATGGTTTCTCGTCCTTGTGGGCTGGACCTCTAATCGTTGATGAAATTTCGTAAATGTTTTTTAAAATTATTAAACGAAGAAATTCTGTTAATGTTTCCTCGAGAAGTAAATTAAGTGGGTTGTGGTCTGAAATATAAACCACTTGACGAGTTCAAGTTTATCCAGTACGAGGTGAGCGAAATAAAAAGTCCAGGCGCGAACGGTGTTATTCAGGCTTGCTTGCCACTGCGATAATCCTTCCAACCTTCATTTTATTCTCTTTCGCAGTTCGAGTATATGAAACAACATATTTTTAAGAAATGATTTCGTTCTTCTCTGACGGGTTTTATCTTGAACTTGACCAGCTCCTAATGTACTTGATAGCTCAGTTTAGGGGCACCCAACGAAGGTGTTCCGCAAAATATTAACCCCGTTGCCATGGCTTTTGACAGCCGAGAGTAGGACGGGCGGGAAAAAGGTTTCCCGCCCCGCCCCGCCCCGCCCCAAAGATAGGGAAAAGCCATGGGAACGAGGTTGGCAAAATATCTGTTCTGCAGTGGAAAGTCAGCTGAGTGGCAAGTTATTAATTATCATGCTCTTTCGCTGGGATGCTTTAAATATCAGCATTTCAATCCGTGCTGGCTGGATCAAGAACAGAAACTGGGGGCGGGGAGACTGGGGGAGAAAGGAGAAACATTTTATGGCCCCCTATACTAATAACGTAACAAATATCCGGGTAGGGTCTACCCTGTAACCTACCCTAACAGGGGGTCGTGACGATCTCCCTCATCGGGGTCGGGGCCGAACACCGATCAAGCATGCGTCTGAATGTTTTCGGGCGCTTAAGTTTCTCAACTGACTCCGATAGTTTAACCTTTTCAATTATCATTTCATGACTTATTTTTGTTCTTTTCTTGTGGCTGTCTCTTTCAGGATGCTCAAACCAGTTTCAACAATTAAAAGAAACGTTCTTATTAGAAGGATTGACACAACACTTGATCACTTAACAACAATGTGATGGTACCATGTCAAACACCAATTATTGCTGAAAAAGATTCGGTCCTTTTTGTGACGTAGTTCGTTACCGTGGCAACAGGAAAGCCCTGCAAAAACACCTCATATTTTGGCTTTAGCTGCTCATATCTTAAAAACGAATTCAATATAATCAGCATGCCAGAATGGAACTTTCTGCAAAGTTTAAAAAAATTCTGTGGAGTGGATTCAGAGAGCCACCTAAAAAAATTGAAAATTTAAAATAGCTCTGAATCGGCTCCACGTAATTCTTTTAAACTCTGCAGACAGTTTTATCTTGGTCTGCTGATCACGTTTGTGTAATAAAAAATTGGGGTCACCGAGTTCGTTTTCAGACATGATCAACTTAAGTCTTGTTCAGCACTAATTGATGTTTCACATGGTACCATAACATTGCTGTTATGTGATAAAGTGTTGTAGTGTCAATGCTTTTAATAACAAGGTCTCTTAAAAGTGTTGAAACTGGTTTGAGCGACCTTAAATCGATTTGGGCCAGTAATCGTAACATTTATTAATATTTGTGAAAAAGCTAAGGTTTAGAGAGGATCACAAAATCGATTTGCTTTTTAGAATGTCTTATTTCCCGCATAAACCTAGAAGTTGACCTCAAGTTTCGTGTAACTGGGTATTTCCTATGTGAATTTAGGCTGCCTGTGATGTAGGCATAATTGTTATGCACAACTAGATGTTGCGTTCTCTCAGCTCAATTCGTCTTGTCAACTACATGATGAAGTGATGATGTAAGCGTTTTGTAACCCTTGCGTAGCAAAATAATGAAAAGGAAAAGAAAGGGATTAAGATCTAATAAATGTCTTACAAAGGTCTAGAGCGGTTTTCAAATGAATGTCGTAAAACCAAAACCAAAGTAATTACTTTGGCCAATCAAAGAGCACGGAGACAATCCAGTAAACCAATCAAAACTCCAAGTAATTATACGTAGCCGACGCAAAGCGCGGGAAAATGTGCACGCGCAAGCCACGATTGGTTTTGGTTTCACTTCTGATTGGGTGAAAATTGGCGCGAGAACTTTCAACCAATCACTGAGAGAAGTAAATACAAAACCCAAGCAATTCGCTAATTACTTTCGACACTGAATTGAAAACCGCTCTAACACAGAAACACCAACAAAAATAATACCAGGTGAGCTTTCGCGCGAAAAGTTGTCCCATCACTTGTACTCAGGCCCTCTCTGAGGGAAACTACATCCAGGCTACCCGGAGCTCGTAGTTGTTGTTGCAGTTGTAACCGAGACCCTTGTGCTCGAGAGTGGAATAAAGACTGTGTTATGGAGTTATCAGTACTGCCTGTGTCGTCTGTGCCGGCCGACAATAACATGTTCACCCATGAAAATGGTTACCTTATAGAAGAGGCCCTGTTAGAGGGGGTGCCCATGTCCTCCGTCTGAATTTCACAGCTAGCTATGTCGCAATTTCGGAACATTCTCGTGTCGCCTGTCGGAATTTCATTAATAAATTTTAGCTCGTTGCCCCTCTGACAATCCCCATTCGCTGGAACGACGCCAACGGAACATGCGGCCTCTATCGTTAGTACTTTTAAGCTCGGGGTTTTGAGACCTTTTTTAATGTTTAATACCTAATCAGACTACTTGGAATAGTTGTTGAAGTCAATGAAATTCCATCTAGTAAACTATACAAGTGAATAAAGGCCTAATCTAGCAAAGCAATCGAGCTATAATAGCGGTTCTACAATTCTGGTAGTGCAAGAGTCTAATGTTTCTTCCGAGTTCAACTCTGATTTAGTTGTCAGACTGTGCTTTTCTGTAACTATAACAACCCAGGAGGAAGGACCATTCATTATCGACCATTCATTATCCGCAAGGCATGCGTTTACAAAAGGTCTGTGAAAAATCATAGTTAGGGTTAGGGTTATGAAACTCGGCGGCAAACTTCAAAGGGTTAAACAATAGCGCGGCCTCTGATGTTGAAGAGACCCGTCACGTGTCTCTGACCGTGCACAAGTTCGGCACTCCGACGAATCGCTTATGACTCTGATAGTGATGTATTTCATAACTCGCTTACGATTTGGAATACCGAGATGAACGCGATCAATAGAGAAAAAAGTATCTCTCTGACAGACTGATGGAGTGCGCACGTGGGTCATGCAGGGAGAACATGATACGCAAAGCGGAAAAGTCCTCAAAGGCACGGAATACGTCAATCACATGAAATAAACAATCAAAACAGCAGTAGAATGAGATGTATTTCTGTCCGCCTTTGTTGGACCCTTGTTAGCCATAATTGGCCATTATTGTTAACAATGATCATTATTAAGTAATTACGACGAATTGTGTTCGCGCAAATGTTCCGCAGTCCGCAGAACATTCACAATTCTGAAATTCGCTGTCGGTCAGTCTTGACATTTGTGTCGCTTTCGCTAATTCGTTGTAATAGTCTGTCGGTCGTCGCCAGTTCGTGGCAATCGTGTCGCCGGTTCAAGGCCATGTCGCTTGTCGGAATTTACCCCTAAGAGGGCCGACGAGCATCCCCGTCTGTTCTATATGGGAGTCCCCCCCCCCCCCCCGGGCCCTCAGGTCTAACGCATTGATCGTGACTCTCACGCATTTCGATGCATCTCACGTTCTTACGCCGATACGATTTTCTGGTAGGTAACTCTACCTTTTAAGCTTTCAGGATTGCTCACGAATTCTGAATTCGTTCCCTCAATGGTTTCATAACCAGTCCCCTCTACTAACTATGATTTTTCACAGACCTTTTGTAAACGCATGCCTTGCGGATAATGAATAGGAAAAGAAAAGTGACAGAAATAATTTATAAGAAATATATGTATTAAAATGAGTGTAAATATTAATAATGTATATAAAAATGTATAAAACGCGCAGTCGCAATTATTCAAAAAAGTAGTGAAGGAAAAATCGACGTCGGGAACAACAGAGTTCCTCCAGGTGTGAAACAGTGATGAGCTTCGCAAGGAATAAAGTACGAAGCTTGTTGTTCCATGAAAGTGAGGCGGAAGAGAAGGTAATAGGGGGACTTATTGGACAGGTGATACGCTGCTTAAAGGCTGTGCCAAGAGTATTAAATACTACCGAGGCGGAATAGGCAAAAGTACCCTTACCAGAGTTCGTCCTGGGACGAGGGACTTATAAGTTGTGAGACGTTATGTCACTCGTTATAGCAGTCGATCGAGAGCCAAATAGAAATGAAAACGTCGCTTTAAAGTACAAAAAAGTAACTTTAAATCACAGGAAATAACCTTTACAGTCAAATCTGTCTAAAAAATTTTCAAAGAAAACCTTTGTATCCGAAATAAATGAGTTTTAGAATCGCTTGCTTTTGTTTTCAAATTTCGCGGGCGCTGCCATCTTGAACAAGTGTGACGTGTTACGGTTGCCCAATTGTTATTAGATAAAAGCTGTTTGTGTTAGAACAATAGGGCAATCGTAATACGTCACCCGCGACATTTGAAAGCGAAAATAAGTGATTTTAAAATTCAGTTGTCCTGATATAAACATTTTTAAAAACAAATTTCGAACAAATTCGTTTTGAAACATTGTTTCCTTCGGTTTAAACTCCTTCTGTAGCAAGAGTGGAAGCATCCCGGATTAAGAATAACAGAAGATAGTAGATGTAGTATGCTCCACTTAACCAAGTCACAAATTGGGATCCATTTGAGTTTCGAAAAAAGAGCAATAGAGGGCGTAGAAAAATCGGCATTAAGGATAATTAATTTCTGCACACGGAGAAGCCGAAGAAGTGAAGTTGGAAACAGTTGACCCAA
>NC_090880.1:3153300-3155800 GCF_036669935.1 Montipora foliosa
CAGAAGAAGTCCGAGACTGGTAAGTTGTAGCGATCTCACTCCCATTTCTCAAGCATGGCTTCACCTCTGATGGAAGTCACAACTTGCGAAACTCACTGTCCGGGTTCTACGTCACGAATTACACTCGACCCATTCCCTTTCGGCAAGCTCACCAGCTCGGTAATGGGTTTTCGAATCTCGCGTCTCCGCCACTTTGAAAATTAATAGCAAATATTTTGTTTGTTTCAATACATTTTGTCGCTGGAAAAGGTTTTTGTGTGATTTTCCTTGTATATTCATCATGTTGTGTAATATTCGAGCTTAACAAATTTGCATACGTGGGTTGAAATGTGATACGCGAGGATTTTTACTGGGTTGCCGTATGGCAATCCCAGTCGGAATTTATTTTCCGTGTCGGTAAAAGTCTTGCCTGTCACTCCCCTGGTAAGTGGTGTCTTTGTTCATAGAGCCCTCTGCACGTGTTTTGTTAGGATCGAGAGGGTAGTGGAATGCGTAGATTTCTCTGGTGGACACAGGAGAATCATTAACTTAGCCTGCAATGGCGTCGAAAGTCATGTAACGCGAATGGCGTTTTAGTGGATCTTTGAATAAAATATACCCTTATGAAGCTCAATAATGGAAAGTCAGTTGGATAAACCAGGCAGGCGGTGAAAAACCAACACCTGGAATCTCAAAAGCGACGAGTAATGGACTTCGACAACAATCTATCGCCCGTCGAGCCGAAATCAAAGTGAGCTGTATTTCTAAAATATATTTAACCAAGTGTGACGGTTATGTTGAACACTGAAACTAAATGGAAAATTCTCTGGTAACTTATGGGTTCAACAAAGACAGAGAACGATTGAACGAATCGAACACCTTACGTGGATCTGTGATCAACTCTGCACAGTCTTCAGGTAAAAAAAGTAATTGGAAATGTAACAGCCAAGAATTATTTGAAAGAAAGCTTGTCGCGTATTTTGTGCTTCATTATTCAAGGAAAGGGTTCTTCATGGAAACGGTTTGATCCTGAAATTTAGTTTGTTGCAATATTGCGCATATTTGACACGATTGAGTTTCTTCTCTTCACGCACGTAATGAAATAGAAGGGGTTTTTGCCTCTAATAGCAAATAATTATGTTGTTTGTTTCAAAAAATTGTTCGCTGGAAAAGGTGGCCTTTATGAATTCATCATGTTTTATGATATGCGAGCTTAACTGGATAGTTTTTCATGGCAATAGTAAAGCATTTTCTTGTCAAAATGAGGTTAGCGTCTTCTGGTGTGTTAACTGAATTAAATCGTGAGTTTGCATTTGCCGTCTGCCGCGTAACCTTGATTTCCACTCTCAAAATTACCTCCAGAAGCTACTTTTTGCGTAGAATAAGCTTTTAGAATGATGTTGTTAAAGCTTGTTTTGCATAAAGCAAGCTAACAAAATATGTACCTTGCTGAGTTCGCATTTGTTAGCGTTCATTGTATTTTCGGGCCGATGCTTCTGTTTGGTGAGGGGTATATTGTTTTGGTCTCCCATCCAAACACTAACCCCGCTGAACTCCTTAACTTCATTGAACTTTGGTATTACAAAGCTGTCAGATGCTCAGAGGGCACGCTTAAACTTGTGGTGAAAAGAAGATGTGAGGGAACTCGAAAATTATCAACATGTCAGCCCAGAAGCCAATGTTTCTCGCTTCTCTTTCATTTGTTATTCTTCAGAGACCGGAATGCTGTAGTTCAATACCACACAATTCAGTGCCTTCTTATTTTCTGTAACACGTACCACAGGCAACCCAGTGTATGCTTCACGGAAGCATCTCGTTTATAAAGATGACAGGAATGTTTTCTTTCTGTCAAATGATTGATAGGTGGCCAAGTTTTTAACGTCAAAAAAATATCTGTTTTGTCATTATACAGTAAAATAAAGTTTATTTGGGAAGCCAACAATATTTCTTTAAAGTTCCTGGTTAATCCAGTTTATTGCTACTACTTACTAGTGCGAAGATTGTTTACATCACGCTTTTTGGGAATTTTGAGTGTCATGAAATAAAATCACATAGTCCCTTTAACACTAACATCCACAAACATTCAGATAGTAAAAAAACTTATAATATTTATTAAACATTTTCTTCGCTTTTTTGCTTGTCAGCCGATAAATCTGTTTTTGTATCTCATAGGTGTTTAGATTTTCAATTACAAACTCTGTTTTGATTGGCCGCTCAACGCCATGATTGTGCAAATAGTTCAAACTGAAGTCAAAATAGATACGTCTGACCCGACAGATGAAATGTAAATATTCAGTTAAGTATTACGGCAATATTAAGAAAATAGGCGCTCGAGAGGCGCATGTGACTACTGCGGAGATGAACAAGGGGAAAATATGGAAGAAGCAGAATATTTTCTTATGTGAATAGGGGAAGCTGAACTCTGGGAATTGATTCAACACAGCTTTCATATCGACAGTTTCTCGACAACTGAAAATTTTACGTGCAATAGATCATTTTCATTGTCACGCAGCAGCAAAAA
>NC_090880.1:3160800-3173300 GCF_036669935.1 Montipora foliosa
AGGTAGTCCTCTTTTTCCGTTCGGAATGGAATTCGCGAAATGCCCTTACCATTTGCGAGAACGTTCCGTTTCCAGGCCCTTTCTCACAAGATCGAGTAAACTATGCGGGATGGAATGCTGTGAAGTAAATGGTAAGCGCCATTCTCATCCGGTTGGTCATGAAATTCGGAAAATCGCTTACCTTTATGCAACGATCATTCTATCCGGATTATTTGGCTAAATGGTAAGCACCCATTGCCATTATGCCAAAATTTCCGGAAATTTCGGGTTGAAGTCAAACGGAAAGGTCCGTTTCGGTTCGGTCCGACCGGAATATTTGGGACCACCTCTGGAGGTGGTCCTCTTTGACCGGTCCGTCCGGTTCGACCGAAACGTACCGTTCCATTTACAAAAATTCTTGTTTCCAGGGGCATTTCATTGTGATGACACCGAAATTTCGATCGAAACGTAAATGGAACGCTTCGGTCCGGTTGAAAATTGACTTTTGATGAAAAATGTCGTTCCATTTTTCCTTAGTTATTTCCACTGGTCTCCGACCTGATGGTTTTTGGTATGTGAATTCCGATAAAAAGCGTAAGAAGATAATTATATGAAAAAAATTCTCCATTAAAAAGCCTAAACTTCATAAATACTTTTGTCCTTTGGCCATTTCAATTTCCGACAGGAAAAGAAAACAAACAGCGGTTACAACCATTTTCATTTTAAACTTGACGTTTCGTATGTTACCGTCACTTCTGATGATGTATGCTGCAACATACGAAACGTCAAGTATAAAATGAAAATGTTTGTAACCGCTGTTTGTTTTCTAAGCCTAAACTTATTGTCATTGTGGATAGCTTCCTTCCTGTGTGGTTATTTTCCAGACCCGACGCTGTTTGAGCAATTTTTCAATTTCTGGGTTGTCAACGGCATGTAGAAGCACAACGGCATTCAGTTGACAAAAGGTGAGCACGTGCACCTTTATGGTTGCCTAGCACGTGGTTAATTGATTCCTGTTGACAGAAAGTCATGACCTTCCCCTTGGTTCATAGAAGTCAGAGACTGCACAATTTGTAGTATTTTCGATTGTCATTAATCTTTGACGAGAATTTGATTCAGAGTTATCTATAAAAGCTGTTATTTTTTCTTTATCTGTCTTTTGGCTTGCCTTTTACTGTTAACTCCCGGCTGTTACGGTACTTTTTGGTTCTTTTTGGCTCACCATTTTCAACAGAAGAGCCTGCTTGCAGGCTTGTTTTGTTATCTTTGAACTGAATTTATCACCAAAGCTTAAAAAAGTAAAAGACTTCAAAATGGGACAGGACATTACAAAATAATTCAACCTGTGAATGTGTAAGCCAAATGGCCACTGCTGACACGACGTCTGGGTGACCCCTCAAAAGGTCTTAATGACCCCGCACTTGAAAAAATTTACTGGAACGCTGCAGTTTAAGTGCCACTACGACGAAAATGTTTGGTTTTCTTTTCGAATTTTTTCAACGTCAATTAAGACAATATGTTCAAAATAATACAATGCATTTAAAATTTGGAATGATAGAGGCGAGATAAGTCGGGAAATAGCCAGCCAAAAAACGGTAAAAATCTGTCCACCATTACTCGGACGGCATTGAAGAAGCCTGCGATTATTTTGTAAGCGGTCTTCACGCAAGACTTGACTCGTGACGTCATATGCGCATCGCTTGGTGGGCGTTTGACAAAGCGAACAAGTCGATCAAGGAGATATAGAATACTCCATGGAAAGCGCGCGCGTACGGTGTTTACACACGAGTTGTGGCGTATCAGAAATCGAACAAGTGAGCGAAGCGAACGAGTTAGATTTCTGATACAAAACAACGAGTGTGTAAACACCGTAAAAAGCACTTTCCATGTGCTATTATGTTTGTTATATACATACTGAGATTGAACACCCTCCTTAAATTATGACAAGCTTTATTTAAACAAATGAGGTCAAACAACAATCAATGAAAGAAAGCAGCTTCGTAAAAAGCGAAAGAACTCAAATAAAATCCAAAACTTATGAAATAAAGTTGGCTTATCTGAATTCTCCTCCATCTTCACGTCTGACAGAGCGACTAAATTCTGCTAGATATCTCTCGAGGTCCTCTGGAGTAATTGCCGACAATTCTCGCTCTTCCTTTTTTTCGCCTCTTAAAAAATCGTTCAGAAGTTTTACGTCTCGCTTAGTTTTTCCTTGTGTGCTTTTGTTTTCAAGACTTTCGACGTACTCTTCTACCGAAGAATCGTGGATAACGAAACGCTTTTCACTCATGGCTTTCGCCGAGACAGGAACTTTCAATATTAACGATGGAAGAAATGCGAATAAAAACTATTAGCTCTCTTCAGACTTGCAAAGCGATGGCTTGTGCGGTGTACGAAACCGCGCCAACCAGCCTTGAATGAAAACTTCAACTTGCCGTACGGCTCACACGTGAAAAAACATGATACGTGGCTCCTGATTGGACGTATCGCTTTTCTCACATGTGGGAAAAGCGATACGCGACATTTGATTGGTTTACATCGGTTTGCGAACGAAAATTTACTCTGCGGCTTTTCAGTGTGTAAATCTCAGTATGTATATAATAATAATGTATATATCCATAATGTTCGCTTAGTAAAATATATTCTATATACAAGGCTAAAAGTTAAAAAATTAAAATATTCAAACCAAACGTTTTCGGCTGTTTGCCATCATCAGGGTGATGACAGCCGAAAACGTTTGGTTTGAATATTTTAATTTTTTAACTTTTAGCCTTGTATATAGAATATAATAATGTATATAATGTCAGCAAAAAGCAACTCGGCGATCTCTCATATCTCATAGACGGCATGGGAAATTAGCCGCGTTTATTTTTAGCGTTGCGCATATGACGTCAGACCCCAGGCGATCCAGCTAGACCCAACCGTTTTCCTCGCTCACGGTCATTTGCCGTTCGAGTAATGGCTGACAGCGAAAACCGAAAAACTACGTTACAATAATCATACTTTCCGTGGGAATTTTGAGATAAAAATTGGCATGATACCTATTTAGTACGACTATTTTCAAAATCTAAAGAGAAAAGGACATGCAAAATTTTCATCGTACGTAGTGGCACTTAAAACACCACCCAACGTACCACAGGCAACCCAGTGTAGGCTCCTAGTGCTACAAGTTTCTCAGCCCAGACCACTCTCGGTTCAACCTCGTACTGGTCGAATCGTTCTCGGATCTGAAGGCCGCTACTACCATTGCCAACAAGAAATGTTTGGAATATTGGAGATTTGTTTCTTGCTATTTCTGTTTTTATTTGTGGCGAGGATACGTTTTTCGGACTGCGATGCACTACTTCACTTCTACGAAAAGTTTGCAATCAAACCAGAGCCCCGAATTCGTGGAAAAGTCGTTTGGATAACTGGTGCCTCTAGCGGAATAGGTGAATATTTAGCTTACAAGTTGACCCAGTGCGGCTGCAAACTCGTGTTATCTGCAAGGAGAAAAGATGAATTGGAAAGAGTCAAAGCCAGGTGCCTTGGTACGTATCGTTGTATACCCGAAGTCCCCAACTACTACGAAAGTCACCGAACTGAGGAATGGGCTAAAATATCGTCGCCATATCCATCCGGCTCCGGCTTTCTTCGACGAAAATGGGCGGGGCAGCAACAAAGAGTGAGTGTGGCGACGATATAAAAATTTTAGCCCAATTTCCTCAGTTCGGTGATTTTCGTACTATTATAAATTAACAGGGCTTGAACAATCGATGTAGTCGATGATCGATGACAATCGATGGCAATCGATATCAATTAAACGATTGATATTGATAATCGATGGACAATCGATCGCACAAGTTTTTGTGATTATTGAATCATCGATTATCAATGTCATTGATAATCGGTGAGAATCGATCAATTTAACAACATCAACTATTTTAATGGATTACCAATAGGAATGCAAATCGATGACACTCGTTGGAGTTTTTCACTACTTTTGTGTGATTATTGATTGGTCTTTGATTGGCCGATGGCAATCAATGCCAATTTATTAACCATAAGTGATTGCCATGGATTGATCGATTGATTTTCCGACTATCGATTTCCATCGATTGAAATACTTGACCACTCCCGACAGTGGCTTTTCGGCAGCAACGAAATTACAAACCAGAATAACAACAACAGCTGTTAAGAATCCCAACTGGCCAAAGACAACCCAGTTGGCTATTTACAGCTGATGAGGTGATGAACCAGGTACCAGCCAAGATCAAATTCAACGAGTGGCCAGAACGGGATCTCCAGATCTCAAGGCAAGAGCCGCACTGCCTCCGTCAATGTCAAATAAGTATAATTGTTTACCCCTCTCCCCCAATTTAGCCATAGAAAACTGTAAAGTAAAAACAAAAAAAAAATTGGCTAGATTCTAGAATACAATGTTCCTGTTCACCTTTCGAGATTCATCAAAGTTCTACCACCACAGTCTGCAGTCACTTTAGGAAAAGATTAGAGCAAGCTTGGGACACTTTGTAATACTTACCATATTTGCTTGAACAAGGAAACATGGCTAATTTGAACTGGGAAACAGGGAAACAAAAACAATTTATTTAACCCTTTTAGGGATCAAAAAGCTGGCAGGGTTTGTACAGGTCATGGAAAACCTGGAAAGTTATGGGATTTAACCTGGAAAGTTATGAAATTTAAGAACTTAATTTTCCATGCCTGGAAAGTCATGAAATTTTCTGGTTGGGCATGTGGGAAGCGCGGTGGCCTCATGGTACAGTAAGTGTGCTTGACTCTGAATAGAGTGGTCCGGGTTCGGGCTCTGGCCGGGGACATTGTGTTGTGTTCTTGGGCAAGACACTTTACTCTTACGGTTCTTTCCACCCAGGTGTATAAGTGGGTACCGACGAATTTAATGCTGGGGGTAACCTTGCGATTTACTGGCATCCCATCCAGGGGGGAGTAGAAATACTCCTAGTGGCTTCATGCTACAGAAACCGGAGATAAGTGCCGGCCTGATGGGCCTTCTTGGCTCATAGCAGACTTTACCATGTTAAAAATTATAATTATATTATTTATAAATCCTTGCAGTTGTCAAAGCATGGTTAAAATTTACTAAAGACAAGTTTCTATCAAACAATCGGAAGTTTGGAAGACAGAGGTCATTAACTTATTCAAAGTTGAACTAATTTACGTCAGAAAATATCCTAAATTTGGTTTATATATAGTTTTGAAAATTTTCTTACGCGACAGCTAAACGTAAGAGAAGGCCATGGAAAGCCAGGAAATTTGAAGAGCTTAAAAGAGTACACACCGTGGCTGGGAACAAGTTTGAAAGTAATTTGGGGAACAAGGGAACACAAGCCAATTTGTAAAGAAAACTAGGGAACTAGACTAAGTTTACCATGTTTCACCTTAACTTTGCTGTTAGTGCCTAATTTTGTATATGGCAACCCAGATATTTGAAATTTAGAAACTGTTTGAGATCATGAATATTTGCAGCAACTACATGTAGATCGTCTGCTTTTTTGTTTGTTAGTTATGTGTTTGTCTTTGAGCAGGTTGACGTTTTGGCAGCTGATGTGAACCTGCTATACCTACCCACCCATATACTTACAGAGGACAGCCACAACACCAGGAACTTCATCCCCTACTTTTTTTTAATAGTGTGTGGGTTCTTTAACGTCCCACAGGGAACTAATGAACATGGACGGGGGCCTACGGTTTATAGTCCTTATCTGAGAAGAATTGAACGTCTAACCATTTGTGGATGTAATTACAAAGGCAGCAATTTCTCCTCGGTTATTTAAAGACCCTGAATGTTGATCCAGCCGGAGTCGAACTTTAATACAACCTCCCACATGGCAGCCTGGTGCTCAACCTTGTAACCCCTTTTATTAATTAAGGGTCAGTTGTGAAATGTGACAGCAATACCAGAATTGCAGCCTTATAAGTGTTTCAGTGTTACTTTGATGCAAATGTTTTAAATCCCTGTTGTTGTGAAATTTGTTTTTTCAGAATTAGCTAGTAGAATATTTCCGTTGCCCTTTGAGGAAAATTATCTTGTTCTTCCCCTGGATGTTGCAGACTTCTCATCCCACAGAGATTGTGCAGAAAATGTCATTCAACACTTTGGTCAGGTAGGAAACAGTAATGAAAGTCTAACGAAAGACTAATAACATTGAATAATATTATAATTATCTATTAAAGGAAAGATATCAACAGTCATTCCTTAAGTTTTTTTGTGTCTTCTTACGAAGTCATTCAAAAAAGAAAAGTTATGTTTATAATATATAAATGATTTATTACTTTAACATAAAATTGGCTTTCAACCTCCTGCCTCTTGCTTTTTTGTTATAACAATAACTCCCCCTTGTTCTTGGTGAGGAAACCTAAGTTCATATAAGCCCTGTGGATTCATTTAGGATTCCCTGCCACTTTTTCTTTTTATCTTGTAAGCTTGTAATGTATTCTTGTAATGCATGTAGTGTGGCAACGATAAATAAATAAATCTGTTCTCGATTGTTGTGAGGCAAATGTTTGTCAATCCAACCTCAAATTTACATAACATAATGTCTTACAGACTTGGTTTGATTAGTTTGGAAGGCTTAATATACTATTTAAACCCCTTCCCTCTTACAGCTTTTACTCTGTCTAGCGCTAGACGATTTTACTTTTCCATATTGAAAAGACACATTTATTTGATATGCATCATGTGACGTTCCAAAACAGAGGGCTGCGCTGCATGTGCTGGCATGACGGTTGGTTTATGGCATGCAAACATTTGAATCCCTATCCCTCTCATAGATTTTACTCTGTCTAACGCTAGACCATTTTACTTGTCAGGCCTTCTGATAGGGTGCGATGAAAAATGCAAATTGTGCAAAATTTGCAGGGCAGATTATGCGATTAGAAAGGCCAATTATGCAATAAATATTGTAAATTATGCGATTTTTTTCTGAGCAATTTTAAGCTTGTTTTTCAAGCTTTCAGGATTAAAAAAACACGTTTTTACTGCCCTAAAGACATTTTGAACATAAGGGAACAGTAATTATGAATCTTGATTGACATTAGTTGGGACAAGTAAAAAAAATGAGGTCTTCTGCACTATTGGTACACCACGTTAAAAGTTGAAAGGACACGTACAGCTAACATGCCAAATGAATGATCAATAATTATTAATATTCCTGTATGCTACGACTAGCTTCTTACACTTTGTTTTTGTGTGCAGTATTATATTTCTGAACAGGTTTGCTAATCTGAACAAAGGGCGTGTTTGTGTTACACCAATTGGCGACTCTTTAAGAATGAGACTCGTACCAGGCCCCCCACATGCAAAATAACGCCTTGAACTTCGAATAATTACAAAATTGAAGCTAACAAATTAGGCTTTTTAGCCGTTTTCCAAGGTAAATCATCTTAAAAATGGCGTATTTATTCAGGAACTCCTAAGGAACTTGTTGATTTATGTTTTATTTTACGAATTGTGTGCGTTCTCTTGTGAATTATGCGATTTTTCGTGAATTGTGCGATCGGATGCGAGGTCGATTGTGCGAAATCTCACCATCGCGTAATATCAGAATGCCTGACTTGTCCACAGTGAAAAGACACATCAGTATACATGTACATCATGTGATGTTGCAAAACAGAAAGCTACATGTGCTGGAATGACCGTTGCTATAAAGAATTATAATGAGGAGTGTTTTAAGTCCACATCAGCCCTTTGGCTGCCCCTTTTTAACCTACCTATCAAATAAAGTATGTATGTATGTATGTATGTATGTATCGGGTTTAAGCTTTTGTCGATGTTAGACTGTTAGACACATTATTAATGAATTAATGAGCTTTTAATTTAGTTTACTCTCACGAGGTTCAAATTAATGCAACTTCTTCACGGTAAAGCACCCGAACTATTGTTCGGGAGGTCATAGGTTCGACTCCTGTGAAGCAGCACTCGAATTTTTTCCGAACCATCATTGAAAAAATATCATCCCTTCAAAACTCGTTGGGCAGCAATTCAGTTGTTGTAGTTGCTTTTAGAAGTCCCGTTCAGATGTGGGTGATCACGTGGCATCGAAGTTAATTCCACAAGTTGCATGCAAATATTGGAATCTGTTTCATTTGGCACGTGTAGTTCTTCCTATTTTGGACAGAATTTTGTTTAGCAGCAATGCAATAAAATTTTCAGGATAAAAATCACAGGGGTCCCAAGCTAACATTGTAATTTGAGTGTCACCATCAGTTTAAATTTATTATAAGGGTTTGTATAGAAATTATTTTGCGAATGTGTTTAGGAGTAGGGAAAAAAAAAACATGAATGAAACAAGAATGCCTTACCTTCAAGTTGTCCTCTTGATATACCAATATCAGTGTTTTTGTTGCATACTTTGGGCATTTAAGTGCGATTCCAGTGGGTTTTCAGAGCGATTCCTCTCTCTTTGAGGAAAGTTGGTCGTTTGTCAGCCAACAAACAATCGAGTGTTGGCCGACAAACAGCCAACTGTCGGCCAACAGTGAGTCATCTGTTGCCCGACAGACAACTGACAGTTGGTCAACAGTATTTTTGGGGAGCCCTTCTTCAAAATTACCAAGAAATCAGAAGATGAGTATAGATATCTATGTGCATAGCTTCCTCTACACTGGCTGGCTGGAATTAGAGTTGCTACACTTAAGCCCATGGCTTTCAATAAAATTCAAAGTTGGTGGCTTGTTTGAGTAGAGTAATCAACTGTACATGTAAATGTCTTAGCCAAAATGAATTTTAATCTTAATCTCTTCAATTCGTGAAAGATCATTAAAGAGCTGCCTTCTCTGAGTGAAACAGCTGATGCTTTTCAACAGCTGTCAGTACTATATGTACATTGTAAATATTAATTATAATTAAACCTGGCTCTGTTAACCCTTGTAGTTGTAAGAGTGATTGATATAAAGTTATAATTATAGAGCAAGAAACTTTATGGGTAGATACATGTACGTGGTAACAACTTTCCATTGTTTTCTCCTATCTTAAATTTTACAGATAGACTTTCTTGTAAATAATGCAGGCGTTGCACAGTTTGGTTCAGCTATAACGACTAACCTTGATGTTGTTCAGTACGTTATGGATGTCAATGTGCTAGGAACAATCTCGTTAACCAAGGCAGTCCTTCCTCACATGGTGCACAAGAAGACCGGACAAATTGTTGTCATAAGTAGTGCATCTGGGAAAAATGGTGAGTTGAAAAATTCAGCCAAATCACCAGGCCTTAGGCTCTCCGTACACGAGAGCACTTCACATTAAAGAATAAGGACCTTAAGCCCTTGCTATGAGAACTTTGTCTAAAAACATTATTTCCCGTTACTGTAATAATTTTACGATTAGTCCAAGTCCTTCGGCATGGAAAGTGTGAGTGCACATTCCAAGAATAAAATTGGTGAGAACTGTGTGGATATTTAGAGAGAAAATTGAAAAGTCATCGTCAGGTGCTCTCTTCCTCCACATGACCTCAAAATGTGATCATTTCACGTCGTTGTTAAGACGAGAACGGCAAAGAAATGTATCAAACTGTAAAACACACCTACAGGGCCGTGCAGAGCTTTTATTTTGTTGCGTTCTCGTAGGCTAGTGAAACGTCGTCGTCGCTTATTTCCCTTTCGTAAACGGTCGTTGCCATTTCTCAGAACGGTCGTTGCCATTTTTTAGCTCTGAATTACACTCATTAGGTCTAAGAACTCAAAAGGTTGCGGTTACTGGGAGTTGTGTCTCTCTGGTCATATGAGTTGGGGTTCGGGTTAGGGTTCTGTTTAAGGTGAGGGCTAAGAGCGCGGGTTCGAGTCTTGAAATTTTCGGACTCTATTTTTCCTCCAGTTTTTCTTTTATAAATGTTTTTTTTTCCTTTTTTGTCTTAATTTTCGTTAATATTTTTTCTTAGTTTGTTTCTTTTAATTTTCTTTGAAGTGAAGTGTGTAGTCGACCGTTATAAATGGCATCGACCGTTTCAAATGGCAACGACCGTTCTGAGAAATAGCAACGACCGTATACGAAAGGGAAATTTGCGTCGTCGTTCTTTCTTAAGCGACGGCAACGAGAACTTCATCTCAAAATATAAATTCACGTTATTGTAATCCTGTTGTGATCACTTCGTGACTATTTCAACCTTTTAAATATGACAAAGGTGTGGTAGTTCCTTAAAAATGACACTGGTCGGAACGACGCTTAATTTAGGGGAGAAAATTAAAATTTATCCTCAAGTGCTGACGTTCTTCATAAGACCTCAAATTTGGCTATTTCATGTTTTTGTTTTACAGACGACGGCAAAGAAACGGACAAAAGTGAAAAACGCACGTGCAGGGCGTGCAAAGCTATTGTTTGTGCCCACTAAATATGCAAATTTGTGACGTTCTCGTTGCCGTCGCCGTTATCGTTGCTTAAGCTCCCTTATGATGTGCCTTTTGTTTCAATAATTTGTTCTTAGGTCTTCCGAAAATAGGGGCATATGGTGCCTCCAAACACGCACTACAGGTATGGTACGACTCTTTAGTTATTGCTTGTCACATAAGCAATATATTATAATAGGGACTTATCAACGAAAACCTTACCTGCACTATCGTAAGTTTTTCGCGATTTTCCATCTCCTTTAAGTCGCACAGTGTGGGTGAAGTATCCTAAAAATAAATTGGTATGTGCGGTTTCAGAGGCTCATTGGAACCTCTAATTTAGCCGCGGCGTTGATACTTTTGTTTGTGTTCAGCGTGTACTTTCCCTTCATTTTCCGGTACGGAATTTTTTAGGCCTCTGTGTTGTAAACCGCGCACCGGCTGCTCACTTGATTAAGCATTGGGTTGCCATGCATGCGCGAGGTCGTGAGTTCGACTCCGGCCGGACCAACACTCAGGGTCGTAAAATAACTGAGGGAAAGTGTAAGGAAAAGTGTTGTCAATTACACCCGCGCGCAAGTGGTTAGACTTTCAAGTCTCCTCCGATAAGGACTATAAACCGTAGGCTCCTCGTGTCACAACACTTTCTGTTAATCAACACTGTGGGACCTTAAAGAACCCGGGGGGGAGACCTCCGCTGCTATGTTCTGTCCACCTTTCACATATATGCGTGGGCTGGGTGGGTGGATAAGATCAAATATGCACTGAGGGCGGGTGCCACAGGCACCTTTACAACCTGACTGCCGATCTCACCCCTAAACCATAAATCTTGTCAATCTTTTCCAGGGCTCCTTTGTTAAATCACAGTCAAACCTCCCGTGAGCGACCACACAAAATGTCAAGCCTAGGTGGTCTCTTACGGGAGGTGGTCGCTTACGAGAGGTTAGACCATATTGTGTCAAACTTTTTTTTCCTCATTAGCACATAGTAACTGCAGAGAGTAACCCATGCGCCAATGCCGATCTAAACTCATGAAGTAACTTTTAGCAGTCACACAAATATTTATTCCCATGTGAATAGATCTTTTATGGAGACAACCGCACACCGGGGCCTCAGTTGGTTGAGGACCGGGTTGCCATGCGGGATGTCGTGAGTTCGACTCCGGCCGAACCAACACTCAGGATTTTTAAATATCTGAGGAGAAAGTGCTGCCTTTGTAATTAATTACATCCGAAAATGGTTAGACCTTCATGTCTTCTAGGATAAGGACTATAAACCGTAGGCCCGGCCTCACAAACATCTTCCATGTTCATTAGTTCCCTGTGGGACGTTAAAGAACCCACACACCATTCGAGAAGAGTAGGGGATGAAGTTCCCGGTGTTGTGGCTGTTATGGGTGATATAGGAGATCCACTTCAGCGGAATAGCTGCCAAAACTTCAACCTGCTCAAACAAATAAATGACAAATAAACAAACAAACAACAAGACATCGATACCTTGGACAAAAAAAAGAATTAAAATATTGGATATGACTTGGGCTTAGACAGCTCGCAATCCCTTCTGAGTTAGTCGAACCACCCTCTTTGGTCATGCAAGCGAGCCGAGGGGAAAATGGTGATAGAGCAAGATATAGGGACCCTATATCTCGCTCTATCACCATTCTCCCCTCGGCTCCCTTGCGTGACCAAAGCGGGCGGTTCCACTAACTCACTTGTGCTGAATTGGGAGTGATTCTTGACTGTACCGAATTGTGTACTTCGATTTTCAATGATACCGTAGTTTCGTCAAACTGTTGACTGTTGAGGCTTACGAGAGGTACCGTATTGCCTTTATATGTCTTGTTTCTTTGCACTGAAGGAGTGCACAAGCCACTCATTTTCAACTTACAAACAGTCGAATAGATCACAGAAATTGCTATTCCTCAGCTCAATGCTGTTCACAATTTAACTGAAATAACTATTTCTAAAATGCTCTTTAAGGGTTATTTTCATACTCTGGGCATGGAGCTTAACAGCTACAACATTGGGGTCACGTTGGTCTGTCCTGGCTGGGTTTATTCAGAGATTAGGAAGAACGTTGTGCGGGAAAACCTGCAGGTAATTATAGCATTTCATGGCTTTTAGCTGTCTTTAACCTATAACCAAGAACAAAAATAGTTTATTGGCAAACCATAAAATAAG
>NC_090880.1:3180800-3210800 GCF_036669935.1 Montipora foliosa
AGCTCTTTTGTGGTTAGGAGTAGGGGCTACACCCTGCGAGTAGAGCCTCTCTAAGGGCGCTTTCCTTTTGTCAGAACTGGCCGGCCAGACCCGTCAGTTTGCAAAGAAAATGCAACGATTTGAAGGAACACTTGCACGATAATCCCTCGCACTGTTCCAGAGGAGTATATATCATTCTCGAAGTGTGTTATAGTGAAGGCGTTGTAGAGTTATTCCTTCCAAATGGCCGGTCTGGCTGGTCAGTTCTGTCAAATGGAAAGCGCCCTAAAACTCACCAGAGGGCGAGCAAGAGAGGCTCTGCAGAAATCGTGTCAAGTCTTTCAAGTCGCCGCAACCCAAGTTTCTGGGCTAGTCACTCCTGTCAAACCGGTTTAGGCAGCGTGCGCATCATATTTTTCGCCAGGCGAAGGTCAAAATCGAGCCTTCAGTACGAAAATCAATATGGCGTCTACGAGTGCGATCGACACTTCACCTGGGTTTGAAACTGTCTCCAAGCAACGGCAAACGCATTCTCAATAAAGAATCTACACGATTTCTGTAGAGTCCTTTCTTTCTCGTCGAGTTAAGGAAGGCTCTTCTGGCATGGTGAGGGGCCATGGCTTTTGTTGTACATTTTTTGTGCCTGTTATAATAAAATCTGGAACAAATCACGAGACCCGTCGTAAGAGCTGCATTCTGATCTAATTTTGTAAGTATTGTGGTTGCCCTTGCTAAAGGTCTCTTATCATGAGAGGACAGGGCAACTCTGCGAAAAACCAGCTGCATCCGATCCGGTGGAAGGCACGGAATCTACATTAACAGTTTCATTGTGGGTGGTGAGCGTGTTAACCACTTAAAACACTGGCAAAATCTTATGCAATTGTAGAATTCAAGAATAATAAATAACCACTTACCTTTCCTTTTGCATTTGGCACGCTTTATTAATATCTTTGTGATCTATGTATTTTGCTTCGTTTGTGTCTGGAAGAAAGAAAAATGGAAAGTAAGAAATGTCCAATAAGTCTCGTATGTTCTTGAAATTTCACTAAATTTGGGAGTCTCTCAGTGCTGCCACTGTGAGAGATCTTTTATTCTCAAATCATGATAATTAAGGGCCCACTGACGTATTTTTTGGGGTGCGTTGCTAAGGATGTAATGGTTAAGTAATTTGAGAGAATTTGGCATTATTTTGGTCAGTTTCCAACTTTTGTAAGACAATGACCCTAAATATGACGTCATCATACCACGCCCATGGTCACGTGACCAATAAAAGAAAACTCTAAATTTGTCTCCGGCTACGCAATTTGGGTATTTAATCGATGGTTTGATAATTTGTATTAGTTTTTGCATCCAGCCAAGCATGGTTTTCTTTTTATTTTGAAAAATGTTCTTTTTAAAGACATAAACGATACTGAAATACCCATAACTTTCTCAAAACAGATGATTTTAAAAAATCAATGCTTAGCTATATTCTGTATTTGGGGATGAAACGTGCCATGTAAAAAAAAAAAAAAAATTAAATTTAAAACCGCCGGAAATTTAGCTTTTTCCTCAAACCGGAGGTCAGTTCGTTTACGCATGCGCAGTTGATCTGCGAACGAGCGCGAGGAAGGGCGAGGAAAAACCTTCGATGGAAACAACAGTTTGTGCGGTGACTTTTGCTTGTGAGTGGGTTTTCTTGTCAGCTCACGATATGATGACGTCAGTTACCGGAAGTAACATTTCACTTCCTTAGCAACGCTCGAAAAATCCGTCTGTGGGCCCTTAATAAGCCAATTGAATCACCCCATTCTGGTCACGCGGATGAGTTTGAAACCCAATGAAACACTACTTGTTGATTCTTTAAATGAATTTCAAACACATGTGGTTTGAACTCAACATTTCAAACACACGTGTTTTGATATCAATTAACGGAAACGAGAGCTTGCTCACGGCTCTCATATGCTTCTGAGCAACCATGAGCTGTACAAAAACTATTTGACTTGAAAAAAAGAGATTTAAATTACAATTTCCTTTGTTGGAGATTGAAGTAATTTCAAAAACCTCGTGCTAAGGGTTTGATCAGGTTTCCGAACGCTCGGAAACAATGAAACTGTTTTCTCGCGTTTCGGAAACCTGATGAAACCCTCGCACTCCTTTTTGAAGTAGTACATCCAATACGGTCTGTATCCCTGTTTTAGTACAAATTTAGAATATCCGCCATGATTTATAAGGCCGCGTAAATTAAAGAAAGACAAATGCAAGGTGTTTTTATGCCGACTTGTATATTTGAGGTGTGGTTCAATGCAAAGGAAAGATGTCATCTGAAATCTTCGCTTGTATACCTAGCGGAAGGGAATCCAAAAACGGCTGTCTTTTAAATCGACGCATTTTCTCCTCGCTTGAGTCTCTTTTTGCAGTTGCATATCGATATTTCAGTTTTTTATTCGGTATGGATATGAATTTGTACGATTCAAAATTTCTCGTTGTTTTACATATCGTCTGTTGTTCACTGCTCTTTATAATTTATCATCATCGCATTTGTTTGATTTGCAAAAACAAAACGGAAATGCTGAGCGAAATAAATGGCATACAGAATTAAGTAATTTACTGTGGCGCGCTGATATCAATATCTTGTGGGATCACGGATCACGTACGCTTAAGGGTCATACCTTCTGCAGGTATTTAAATAGAAATTCAAGCAATATTGACACGGTAAGCTATTGTTTGCAGCATCTGAATTCAACTTTCTCAAATATATTGAACTTGCTGAAAAATAAATATTGTTGTTTTTTTTTTGTTATTCCGCTGGCAAAACGTTTATTTATCCTAGAAAGGAATTACTTCTACGCCAGGCTTTCAGTATTATGAGGTGACAAGAAAACGGTTGTTGTCAATACGAACAACTCAATGACTTAACAGGTGAAATTTCAGCGTCAAAGTAAACACTTACGGTTTAAAACCTTCTTCTGCTGCAAGATTACATCAAAGGAGAATCAGTGGGAACGGAAATATATCGATAAGAATTGTTACCTTTCGAAGAAAGACCATCCGTGAAATCAGAAGAAGATGAGGTAGCTTTTTCCATATTTAACTGCAAACGGCTTTTCTCAACATCCCCGCCGTTCTTTGGCTGCTTAGAAGAAGTGTCTTCTAAAGCCATTTTAGAGATGTTACAGGAAGCGTGTGATCTTCTTGAATCTTGTCGGCGTTTCTCGGCCATAGCGGTTCTTGAATTTTTACAACAAGGAAAGCGACGAAATTGCCAAATTCGAACCGTAGAGCACTCGTCAAATTGAAAATTAAGCGGTGATCAGGAATGGGCTGCTTAAAATCGTTGATCATTCCATCTGAAACACCAGTGAACCATCATAGACAGAGCATCAACAAGCACTGTCATTGGTCAGAGTGAAATCTTGCAATTGTGAATAATGTATTAATCGAGACAGGTGTAATTGTGGGTTTGCGCAGTGGACTTTGATAGAAAAAAAACTTACTATAGTTGACTCAATAATATAAATATGACAGGGTTTTTTTTACGAGATTCTCATGGCTTTGATGTGTCGTTCCTTACGTAATGATATGTACATAATTTCTGCGGCTGTGACTCATTATTATACTAATTGGATTGTGAAAATTTGTCTTGCCTTTTTACCACCACTGAGCAGAAGAGAGCCACGAAATTTCCCTTACTGTATATAAGTATTTTTCTTCTATTTATATTTAAATCGTTGCATGTCATAGTTGTCAAACTGTAGTTCACAGTTGTTGATTATTTAGCATAGTATCAACACCTGATATCTTGTAATCAACGTCATATTCATTGCTATAGAGAATCTAATTGTAATACGGGTTCTTAAAAAATGGAAGGCATGTGAAGTGTTAATTTGTAAACTAAGGATAGGTGACAGGGCGTTGGCCCAGGTTATATATACCAGGGCAAACCGTTGGTTGAGGTGGTTGTTGACGTGTAGGAAACTCACAAGCAGGGAGTTGGAGAATGAAGGCCTGAGGGCAAAAGGAAAAAGTACCGAGAACATTGCTAAGAGCCATTAGCTGGAGCTGCCGGGAAACCATCAATGACAAAACCCCTTTGTCAGTGACGGAGAGAGAGAGGAAACCCTTCAAAGAATTAAAGGAGCTAGGGATAAGCAACAAGAAGAGATAATTCGAAGAAAGTGACGCGGGAACAGAAAAGCGTGAAGAAGAGAAGAAGAAAGCGCCGAGGTGGGAAAGAACTTGTCGTGGATATTGCTGTTGGTTTGTTGAAGAACTGGACTGCTCGTTTCTCGACGGACTCAGTGAAATGTTGGTTTGTAAAAGAACTGAACTGTTTGTTTACTTTACTTAAATATTTAGTGTGTGGTATTTAAAAGTGTTATTGTCTGTCGGCACTGTTAATTAAGGTTATTAGAAACTGAATTAGTTTGGGAACATTACGTTTCATCCTTGTAGTAAGTTTAAAATTTGCCTTAAAGTGGTACTATGATCAAAAAATCATTTCCTTCTTTTCTTCAGATTTGGAAAGCATGTTCGCTTAACACCTAACTGGCAAAATGTTGAGCTTTGAGTTTTATCCAAAGGCTGTTTATTTTGAGTGTAAGTTTTGGACTTCATAGTCCGCCATTACTTATGTTCAAAACTGGCCGATTAGACCTCAGAGGGTTGGATCTAGAGAAAATGACGTCATTTACTCACTAGCTTAAAATTTCAGCGTGTAAACGTAATTTATTATATATGCAAAACACGGGTTGAAAAGTCTGAAAGCCCGAAACTCCCGTGCTGCATATTAATTAGGCCGCGTACACACGCATTGCATTCTTAAACTAGTGAGTGTTTGACGTCATTTTCTCCTCGACCCAGCTCTCTCAAGATTTTAAAGTTAGTAATGGCGGACCAATAAATAAGAAAATTCCAGCAAAAATAAACAGGTGTCTTTATAAAATCAAAACTTAAAACTTGGGTGAGTTAGTGTTTAGTTAACATAGTTTTGAAATCCAAAGGAAAAACAAAAATTTTTTTTGGTCTTAGTACCACTTTAAGTATTTTTATCTTGTATTTTATCTTGTAGCTGTAATAAATTAGTAATTATCATTTTGGGTATATGCTTTGTGTTGCAAGTTCGTGGGAAGGGGTTCAGTCGGTTGATCATCGGGTTATCTTGTTTGCTTCATCGGCCGGAAAAACCTTCGAGATCTTCAAATAACTGAGGAGAATGTCCTACCTTTTCACGTGCCGGGTTGGACTTTCAAATCTTCCCAGATTTGGCTCTCTTTCAAAATGTCCCCCACCAAAAAAAGAAGATGATTTTATACTCGTCTAAGTATAAGTTTTGATGTTAGTGCATTGTAATTAATTATTTTGGACAAAAAAAATGCTAGAAGATTTTGATGCCACAGGCAGCCCAAGCTCGGTATACGATTTATAGACTTTTTGTTATAGATGCTAGAATAAGCTGTAAATGTAGAAATAAACTTCGCTTACCTCTATGTACAGTTGTTCTCGTCTTTTCTGTGCAATCGGAGGGCAAACTGTGTCCATTTTAGCTTGGTTTGTGGCTTTCGAAATTTTACGATGGCGTTAGTTGCCATTTCCCCTCATAAAGAGAAGAAAGGCTGGTGACTCGCAGCGATTTCGTCCCACAAATTGCTCTCGCATCACAAAGCAAGGGTCCAAATCGCCATAAAAACACCACAGCCTTAAGGCCAAATAAATTTACTATCACATCAACTCCACTCCGGCACAACACAGCGATTTTTGGCGGATAAATTCCAAATAATGTTCGGCGTTCTATAATCTTCCCATGCGTTCAGCTAGATGTGTGGCTACGGCCGTTATAGCTTGATGTCGATCATATTACATTCTGCACTCCCATTGGCCAAGTGTTTCAAACTGTGACTGCAACTGTATTTCACGCGCGAAGAAATTAGTTGTGACGTGGAAAGCATGGCCTGATTAGTAGGTGCCTGCACCTGTATTTAACGTCCGAATAAATTGGTTGTGACGCGTACGTGGGAAGCGCGATCCTATTAAAATGTGTCTCCTTCGGTACACATATCGTAGTTTTCATGGGTTTCGAACTGCATGAATCCATCTCCTTTCCTCTTCGTTACTTTTAGGGGTTATTCTATTTGAAAATTTTCAGGTTTTGCTTTCAAGCGGAGTTTGGGAACCTCTTCTGTCCGCATCGATCATCTCTAAGCTTTCAGGAAATATTAAAGGTGATGTTAAAGTCACGATCTAATTCAACAACAAAAACTTACCTCCGGGTTATAATAAAGTTTTCGGAGTGGTGCAAGAGTAAGATGCTAACTATTCAATTGCCATTCCCTTTGAGCACATTATCTCTTTTTTTATTCGAAATATATCATTCTTGTGCTTCTAGTGCTTCGCCCTTGATCCAAGCACACGCCGCCTGAAATGGTTTTATTCTTTTGTCCCTAACCTAGATCGGAACCCTTTAGATAGTGAATTTTGCAAGAATATTATTGAGTCGGCGAACCGCGTTAAAACTAAACCAGTCACGAAGAAGAAACCTCTGTCCTCATAGATTATTAAAGATATAGTAGATGTCTATTGTAAGGAGGAATCCAACTTAAAGGATCCTTTTTTTTTTTTTTTTACTTTTTTAATTAATTAATTTACATCACTGATTTACATTACTTGCATATAAAGCATATAAATACATGATTACATTGCTACTACACAGTCATTACTTAACAATACAAATCTATAAGATAGATTAGCCAAAATACCTTAAGTAGTCCCTGCATACTCACGCACACGCACACACACCCACACGCATTACGAACTTCTGATTATCCGTCTAAAAACATCAAAAGAGTCTCCAAAGAGTTAGCGCAAAAAGCTGCTCTCCTTACATCTCGACAAAGGAAATAAAAGACTAAAAATCATTTTCCCGGATAAAAGCTCCCCACTTTGCATTAAATTTTCTTAAAATCCCAGTTTTAACGGCATAACGTCTTTCATAATCCAGACAATTTAGAAAAATTCGAAAAAAGAGTTCCAATGAAGGGTTAAGACCTTTTTGTTTAGACAAATAGATGTGATATCTAGCGATTAAAAGCGCATGATGAAAAAGCAGGTTTGTAGTATCGTTCACGAGGCCAATGCAAGACAAAAAGGAGAATTCTTCGTTAAGAAAACAAGAGCTGTTTTTCATCCAGTTACCAATTTCATTCCAAAAGGATTTAACGAAATGACACTCCCAAAAGAGGTGCAAAAGAGTTTCCGAGTTTTCTTTGCAGAAACTGCATTGATCATTAGATTTCATTCCAACTTAAAGGATCTTAGGGTAGCTGCTTTGTGCTCACTAGCTTTTGCCAGATTTTTTCGGTCTAACGAATTAAGCAATATTCTGCCTAGCCACATTGATTTTCATGTGCGGATTTCGCAAGGATTTTTGTGCTGCCAAGTAAGACAGACGTTTATAGAGAAGGTAATTATGTATATATCAGTGTAACGGGAACTCGCACTACTGTCCTGTTAGTGTTTTAAGGAAATATATGGATGTCGCGGGAATTGGTGTTGATAGTAACCTTCCTTTGTTTAGACCGCTCGTTTATTATCATTATCATTATCATTATCATTATCATTATCATTATCATTATCAGCAAGGACTGAACTTTCATTTTAACCCATCATCATATTTTTAATCATCCTGGGTCCTCTCAGCTCGAAACTGACATTACTGCATTGTCTCAGTCGTCCAATCACAATCACCCCCCTCTTCGAGTCGACAAATTTCAAAAACACATTCGTGAACAAAAAAGGCCATCTAGTTCACAAACTACAGTGTGGTACCCCGCTAGTGCTCAATTTGTTAACCCGGCAGGGCTACCAATTAGAAGCCGATTCCAACGGTCGAAGTGTCCAACGTGGCTCCTTTCCCTTTCGATCGAGTGAACAAACTACCGTCTGACGTCGCTCGTCTTTCTGCTATTGCGTTGTTGGTAGCTTGAAATGAAAGTTCAATCTTTGTCAATTGATTCTGATGTGGAACTGTAACCGTGGGACCATTTTGTCTTGGAATATTTGACTCAATTTGGTGACTTCCTCAGAATGGAATGTGCAGCCTTGGGTTATTTTATAGTACAGTTGGCAACCCAGGAATCAAAGAAATGGCTTCAAATCGCATTGGATCTGGAAATTAATCACACGGGAAGGAAGCTACCCACATTACCCAAGGCTTTTTAATTGAGAATTTTATTTATTTATTTTATTAATTTTATTTCATCTTTTATCGGAATTCTCATACAGATCCTTATATTTTCGGCCGGGCTGGCTTTCCTTCACACTAAGCTTGGACTTCGTGTGCAAAAACAACAACAACAACTTGCCATGTTGTTGGAGTATTCTGTGGTGAGTATAAATCGATATCTATATTTGAAGAATCTAGGGAGATTTTCCTCTTAGGATACCTCGCATTAGAAGCTGAAACACAAGCGTGCAAGTAAAACTGGCTGAAAGGAATATTTCGCCGGCACGGAGCAGATGACTGTGGTGTCTGCCCTTAAACTTCTGGGGGTCGTTTCTCGAATGTCCGGAAAATTTAAGGGCCATTTTCGGGTGTCACAATTCCCTTTGTGTCTCAAGAACGGAGGGACTTTAATTCGTCAAACCTCAGTTATTTTTATTTTTGTTACCTTGAAAACGTGTTAAAAGATCGGGTTTCCAAAAGAAGCGGTTGGCAATCTCACAAATGGCTTTTCGGGCCCGAAAAGTTTTCGGGACTTTCGAGGAACGGGTCCCTGGCCCGTGAATAATGAAATTCACAAGAGAAAATGTGGGGACAGAGAGGGAGGCTCCCGGTCCAGCCCTTGGGATATGTCATGTCCACGAAAGTTATTTTTAGACGAGCGGAAGTCTTCCGAGACGTCCGCATGCAGGCCAACCTCGGTCCGATGTTTGAAAGAAAATAAATATTCATCAGCCTTCCACGTGCGCCGTCATTTTCTCTTTTCACTAAGAACCGGAGAGCGAGGCAAGACTGCATGCGGACGTCTCGGAAGACAGACGTCCGCTAGAACAAAGACTTCCGCTCGTCTAAAAATAACTTTCGTGGACATAACATATCCCGGCCAACGCCCTGAGCCTCCCTCTCTGTCCCCTCATTTTCTCTTGGATACACTAGTGTGGTTTTATTCTGTTCGAAGTCTGTCCCATTTATCGGTTTTATATATATATATATATATATATATATATATCATTAACTTGATCCCTCTGATTAGCTGATGCCTAAGTTGGTGTTTGCCTGTGAATCGCTAGTCGATCCTTAGGTTTAAGGCTATGAAGGGGTTTAGGGTTTCCCATCCCACCCATGAAAGAATCCCGGGATACTCACGATAGGCCAATTCACTGTCTCGATAGCTGCGTTGCCAGCGTGGTTGTCCTGATGGTGTAGTGGTCATCACACCCTACCGGTATTCAGGGGGACGTGGGTTCAAATCCCGCTCAGGGCAATTCTTCATGTTTTTCATTCGCTATAATTAATCAGTTGATTAACGGGATGGGTTTCATTTCTTCATTCTATATATATATATATATATATAATTATTTGTAACCAATCGACAAGTGTCTTTTCTTATTTATATTTTATTTATTTTTCGTGAAGAATGCAAAGCATAATTTTGACACAAGCCTGGATACGTTAGCGTTTATTTTTATATAATTTGCAGTTAAAATTTTGATCTTGTACTTGGTTTAATGATGTTTTTCTTGGGATTTCTTTGGTTTAGCATCCTTGTGGAATGTAGGCATCGGTGGCGGAGGAGGTGCTGTGACTGGGATCGGAGATGGTACGGGAGACGGGCCAGGAGATGGAGCCGGAGGCGGGGAAGGGAACGGAGCCGGGGAGGGAGCGGGAGATGGGACGGGAGACGGTTCGGGAGACGGGGCGGGAGACGGAAAAGGAGATGGGACCGGAGATGGAATCGGAGATGGGACGGGAGACGGGACGGGAGATGGGACGGGAGACGGTGCGGGAGATGGGACGGGAGACGGGGCGGGAGATGGGACGGGAGATGGGAATGGATAAGGGTAGGGAGACGGGAATGGATAAGGGTAGGGATACGGAGCTGGATATGGCAAAGGATGAGGCTGCAAAAGAAAAAATAGAACTTGACAATCAATATGGTGAATTGAAGCCCAGATCTCAGAACTTAGATAAAGTATGCCATATTCTTTTCATAGCTCGAGGCTTTGAATTTGTCTTTTTCCTTTTTTTGGGGGGGGGGGAAGGAAATGGGTGACACTTAGACTGAGTTAATCAATTTATCAATTTATTGAAATCCCTTCCCTCCCTTGTCGGGGTCATTGTGACAATAGAATTTAAAATTGTTTTTACCTGTGGGGACGGAGTAGGATACCGTGACGGATATTGTCCGACTTGATAAGGATGCAAAGCTTTGATCGGATAAGGATATGGTCCAGCAGCTGGGCGAACGTCGTCAAATTTCGTGCAGCTGTGAGGGCACTTCTTTTTAATTTTATGATCGGTTTTGCAGTAACCTCCTTTAGCCCATATAGGACAAAAGGCATGAGTATCCTCGTAACCTATAAAAAAGAACAGAAATAGATGTTGAAAATCAAAAGGAGGCGCTTAGTTTAGAGGACATCACCCTGAGATCACGATCCTGCACTCCGCGTTCAAATCTTGGCTCTCCTTTCCTTGCAAAAAGAGGTCGGTTTAGCGGTTCCAGTATAAGTTGTGCGCAACGGGGTAGGAGTTGTATAACGGTCGAAGCCATAGAAAAAGTAGCCTTCGACTGGGATCGGCCTCTTGTGTTATCGTGAAAAGCCAAGTTCGGGGACGTACTCTTCGGTCACGTTTATTCCATTTTAATTGCACTCGGATCACGAATTGAGGTGGAATAAATGAGGATCCGTAGCTTACTACAGCCTTCAGTTAAAATTAAGGTTTTTTAGGGTATTTGAAATAAAACATACTTGACTCCGGCCCACAGAAGTCACAGGTCCTTTTACAATTTTGCATCATGTAGTCTGGTAATCTCTGACAAGCGCCATCATCTAGGACTTCACAATCATCTGCTTGATCTTTACACTCTTTAATATCTCCTAGAAAGTACCAAGTGTACCATGTCATTTAACTTTCCTAATTAAGAAGTCAGGCCTTGCCTGACGAAATATTGGAAAAAGAAAATATATAATTTGTCCATGCCTCACAGCCGTACAGCGAGCCTTGCATCAGGATCATTATTTTGTTTTTATGTGAGCATACCATGCTATCCACCAAAATCACGTTTGCCGCTTTGAGCCACATGAAGTTAGTTTATTTTTAACTTAGAAATGTGACTAAAGATAAAAACAAAGTAAAGATCGAATGAGAAGAGTGAAGGATTCTTACCACAACCTTTTGTGTTTTATTTACCCCTAATATCTGCTTAAAAGCCCACGTTCATGGAACAATCTCCATTAATGAAAATCCCACCAAAGCTGAAATTTATCTAATCAGATCGCTACGATAAGCAATGCGATTTCCATAACAAAAACAAACGGTCGAAAAGCCTGTCGGTTGAAGGTGGGCATTTAACTTAGGAGGCATTCTAATTCTCTATCTCCCCCATCCCATAATGCCATAAGTTTTGGGGGTTGTTTACATAAAAACAATGTACACTTAATGTATGGTCCGGAGGAAAATACTTGGTTTTGTTTCCCGGGAGTCCTGATGTTTTCCCGAGACAAAGTCGAGGGAAACATCAGGACTCGAGGGAAAACAAAAGTAAGTAGTTTCCCGAGGACCAGACATATAGTGTTTTGTTAGATATTGAGACGTTTCCTTCAACAATCGCAGCAAAACATCCGCAGCGGGCAATTAACAACTGTGGAGTTATATCCCGGTCGGGATACACTTGAATCACAGTGCTCGTTTTAGGTATATAGCAGAAGTTATTTACCCTTGGGACCGCATCATGCTTCAGTGAACTGGATATCCATTGTTTTAACGCAAATAACCCACCAAAATGGACTGAATACATAGAGAATGATTAAAAGTGTACTTATCACAATCACCAAGAGAATATGACGTAAGACAGCGAATCCCCGATATTTGGCCGCATTCTGATGAAAACTTAATCAGTTGAAATCTTTTTTAGTTCGGTGTCGTTACTGCGTGGTTATTTCAAGGACAGCACCTTTTTGATGAGTTAGTATGAAAATAAACCACTCGGTCTTGTAAACAACAGATAAAAATAAATCCCGCATAGGCACAACCTAAAATTAAATTTTAAATAATTATCATTGAGTAGAGAGATTCGCTTTCATACCTTATATTCTCGGCTCGTTTCTTAGGCCTAAATAGTGCAGATACGATGTAAACCAATATCCGTTCGTAAAATGCATGCTTATCCGTCTCCCAGTTCTGTATCTGATACCCAGGATTTTCCTCTTGCCTATGTAAGTCTCAAAAGGGTTAGCAATATTAATTAACCGACAATCATCCTGCCATGCCACGATGAGTCATCATTGATAGTTACATCAGTTTATTCGTTTACCAGACTAGAGTCAAATCTTACCTTTGTTTTCCTTTGATATATTTTCGAACATGCCTCATGTGGGGGTTGGAGGGGGGGGGGGGGGGGCGTGCACACCCCCTGCACCCCTCCCCTAGATCCGCCCCTGAAATTCCTATGATTTTGTGTGTCCTTGTGACGCCATTAAGGAGACAAAGTCACGAGAATAAATAATTGCCAAGTGTATGCATGATCAGTTCTTGAAATCTTTTTAAATTTCAAACTTTTGCTGATTTAGAGCCCGTTGAAAACGATTTTACACACCCCACAATTAATTAAGTTGTCTTGAAAATGGCGTCGCCGAAATGGCTGCTTTTTTGTTTTGATCCAAATAGAGAGATTTAACATCACGTTTACGCGATACGGCAAACGTCAGCTAGCCGTTTTACGTAAAATAGAGAGAAGGTTGTGACCCACGGCAACTCGAGTATTTAGTTACCTGAAAGCAAAAGCAAAAACAAAAACTCGGAATACTTTTGTCCTTTGGCCATTTCAATTTCAATAGGAAAAGAAAACAAACAGCGGTTACAAACATTTTCATTCATTTTGAAATCCTCGCAACTGGAAAGTCCGACTTGCAGTGTAAAATTAAAGAAACGCTATTAATCAGTGATTTAAAACCCTCTCTCAATGAAAACATTGGTAGTGAGAAGCTTTTTCTTTATTAATTTCTTCCGGAAGAATCGTCTACCGGAAGTTACGATTTTGTTATCACACTTTTTAACTAGTCAACAGTTTCTCGCTCTAGTTTTTTAAAATTCTGTGTAACAGTTTTAACCGTCACTTCTGATGATGTATGCTGCAACATACGAAACGTCAAGTATAAAATGAAAATGTTTGTAACCGCTGTTTGTTTTCTTTTCCTATTAAAAACTCGGAAACTCCTTACCGGTCAAATTTTGAGAGTTTCGATGAAGATGTTTCGTCGGTCAACAGAGAGTCAACGTGAGTAAGTTCATGAAGAAAATTGCGACAAGGAGTCAGTTTTGAACCCTATAACCATGAAATCTAATTTTTCCTTCTTTGACAAACCGGAAAATGATTTCCGGTTCTTTTGTTTGCGCAAACAACTTCTTATGTAGAAGAAAAACGAGAAGAAAATTTCACGTGTACGGCATACGCGGAAATCCTTACTTTTACTTAGAAGCGGCAGCCGGCAAGCGTAGAAAATGGCGGGGAAATCATGGTCACGTGGTCAACGTGGTCACTTTTGCCGTTCACGTTTCACGCAAACGTGATGCTAAATCTCTCTAATGCTTTATTAAACCGCGTGGAAGTTCTCTTACCGTCTTCTTTCGCACAAAGGTGGCAACTGAAGGGGCAGTGTTTTTTGTTGAACTCAAAGTCTGAGAGACATTGTTCCTCGGTCTTTCCTTCGCAATCCGCACTTGGGTCATCTTCACATTCTATATCGTCGACTAAAAGATGAAGTATGAGAATGGTGATAAACCAAAATGTGTATTTGAGTATTCAAAATATTTCGAGGGAGCGGTGCTTAATGTAGTGGTATTGAAGTGATCTCGTCACAATCCCATGCATGACAACAAATTTTCTTGTCAGTAGCCTAATTTCCATATATTAATTAAAATTCAACCCTAAACAAAATTCACCATCTCAATACTCTGGGGAAGGGAATAAAATCGTTTCTTTTATTCCCAGAGCTTCGAGCTCGGAATCATGTTCATTGTTTTAAGTTGAATTTTAATATATCGAAATTGGTCAATTGAACTAAATATGGCATCGGTTTTAAGGGGCTTCTGCCCTTTTTCCTTCTTTGCTTTTCTTTAAATTTTCACTTATATTTTGTTTATCTTAATGGTGCCGAGAAAGAGTCAGTTCAATTTCTCTTTTACTTTGTTTCGACATCCTTAACCTTTGAACAAAAAATACGTGCTTTCGCAGTCGTGGTGAACTCGGCATTCATGAAAACTGCATTTTAGTCATTTAATATTTGCTGGTCTTCAAATGAGTTTGTCCATAGAGATGAGCACCACTGACGGCTTAGATCATATAACGTCAACATTTCCTTATGCAAAGTTCATTCCTTTAATCTTCGTCTCACAATTGATGGGAACGAAGTCCCCCTTTGGAGTAGAATTAACAGAAAAATCACCACTGTACCACCAACCACAAAAGCAAAACTTGGCAAATATTGTGACGGTTAGGGTACAATAAAATACTGCAAATCCATACATACGTTCTTTGAAGTTAATCGAACTCTGTAGATACAAAATCTTTCGGATTTCTTTATCATGGCGACTAGGAAGCTCTGATTCCCAGCCAGAACTGGAGTGGCTGGCTGAGCCATCATCATCCACATCAGAGGAAAACCAGTCTGTGTCCTCTGCTTCTAAACCTATAATGGGTGCAAACAATTCAATGCCAGCCGTTTTGTTATCTGGTGTGCCCGGCTGTTAAGTATAAAAGACAGAACTATTTCTGGTCTGTTGCGCAATCTTTCTAATTCCCTCTTTCGGCCCGGTTCGTCAAAAAAAAACGCACTTGTCTCTCTTTCTAATATCTGTTACCAAGAGAAAATGAGGGGACAGAGAGGGAGGCTCCCGGTCCAGCCCTTGGGATATGTCATGTCCACCAAAGTTATTTTTAGACGAGCGGAAGTCTTTGCTCTAGCGGAAGTCTGCATGCACGTCCGCATGCAGGCCAACCTCGGGCTGATGTTTGAAAGAAAATAAATATTCATCAGCCTTCCACGTGCGCCGCAATTTTCTCTTCTCACTAAGAACCTGAGAGCGAGGCAAGACTGCATGCGGACGTCTCGGAAGACAGACTTCCGCTAGAACAAAGACTTCCGTTCGTCTAAAAATAACTTAAGTGGACATGACATATCCTGGCCAACGCTCTGAGCCTCCCTCTCTATCCCCTCATTTTCTCTTGCTGTTACGGGACGGTGCCTACTATTGTTATTGCGCATGCGTTCTGCGCATCTCCAGGTACTCGGATTTCCTATCGGTAGTACTTACTAATCCAGGGATATTTTTGCGCGGTTTAAAACTATTTAGAGAAAGCAGAACTTAGCAAGTGCTAATTGACGGTAGCCATTCATTTTTCAGAGATAATTAAGCTTTAACTTGGAAAGGAACACCATATATTGCTTTGTATATTAAAGCTTTTTACTAATATTGTTGATTAATTATCTTTGAAAAATGCGTGGTTACCCCCAATTTTCTTTTTGGAATTTAATAACACTTGTTGAAATCTGCTTTTCCCGCATATCTATACAACTGCACAAAAATACCTTTGAATTAGTAGGCACCGTCCTTAAGGAAGACGATTGCCAAACGAGCCAAGAGAATATGTCCTTTGTAGACGAGGTGGCGTTGAACTCAGAGTAAAGTTATCTCTAAGTCTATATCTCTAAGCAGCTTGGCTATTTTGCTAATTTCTAGCTTTTCTTACTTTGGAAGTAACAAGTCACAACATTATTATAAGTAAATAGGCCACGTTCGATATATCAATATTCACACATGGCTACGAGGCTTTATGGTTGAATATGAATATTGTTTTGTTTAGAGATCTGCCTTGAGACTTGTGCGACAAAGAAAACAGAACTGAGCCGTGAAATTTGACTATAAATCCTCGTAGCCATGCCGGAATATTGATAGATCGAACGTAGCCTATGGCGAGCTCATTTCAGAGAACGTTCGGCGTCTCAAATACTACCCTTATAAATGTTTAGAGATCTTTAGAATATCAAATAAAAATCTATTTTTAAAAGGTGATGAAGTGTAGTTGTTTAAATCTTGCAAGGTCTGCTGTTGCTTTGATTTATGCTTATTCTTCTTCACTGAAGAGATTCACTAAAAAAGCTATTCAATCCGCATCAACAGAGAATTATCTAATTCACTCTTGATCCGCATACATAATTTGGAATTCGTCCCCAGACGTCGCAGTTAGCTCGCTCACCATGAGGAGGAACCTCAGCCCGACTCTTACAGTAATTAAGGATCCTTTTTCACCCATGACAACTCCATTTTTAAATGTGTAAAACTGCGCAGACGAAGCATGATTCGCGGACTTCCTGGTTCAAAACCAACCTAGCCAAAATGATCGGGGCCTCAGAAGACGAGAATCAACAAAAAAGTCCAGAAACAATTTTTTTTGCGAGATGCACGAGACTTTTCTATCCATATAATATTTCTTCACGTAATGGACAGTTATTTGACTTATTTCCGCAGCAGATAATTTTATAAGAGCACAATCAATTCATTTTGCCACCGAAATGATGTAGTGTCCATGGTTAAATTCTCTTCGTAGGTGTTTACGGTGTTTTTGATGCCTGCATGAAAGATATCGCTGGGGTCACGCCTTGCTAATATACGTCTCCGATTAACTGTTTAAAATAAAGCTATTTAATTTTTTTAGAAATACGATGACCGAGTATAAAGAAGCTCCCCATAAATATAGTACTTACGACTTGAAAAAACACAGGTGTTCAAGAGTAAGAAAAGGACCGCAATGCCGCAAAGCTTCTTTTTCATTTTTATGGACGTAAGGTGTAACCTGCAATAAAATGAAGTCAAACCTAAGGAAAGAATGAAGGGGTAGTTTCTAAAGAAACTGTGGTGCCGCGTCGGTGGGGAGGTAGTATGCAAAAATTTGGTTTTATCAACGGAGTTGATAATGTAAATTGGCCACCGTACAGAGATTCTAAATGCTGACGTTCGAGCTGACGTTTCGAGCGTTAGCCCTTCGTCAGAGCGAATCCAATCGATTCGCTCTGACGAAGGGCTATAACGCTCGAAACGTCAGCTTTTAGAATCTCTGTACGGTGGCCAATTTACATTATCAACTCCGTTGATAAAACCAAATTTTTGTAAACATAAGGAAAGCCTGGCAACCAAACCAACCACGGAGAGTGTCTTTCAGAAAAAAAAGATTCGTCTGAGAGGTCCGCAAACGTCATGAAACAATGTGTTTTCGATTAGATAAGTAAAGACTAAGTTGAATCAAATAAAACTGTAAAAAACATCGTAGCCGAAAGACCCTGCGGAGGGCAGAACTTGAAGAAAAAGAAATAATGACGTCGTGTGTAATAAATAAATCATCACCCGTGGTTCTTCCATTTCGACTTCTATATGCTCTTAAAATATCTAGAATTCGACAGTTGTATTTCTCTGCTGCCACGCAAAGTAAAGTACTGAATCCGCAGTCCATACAAAGTCACTCTTGATGGCAACCAGATCTAGATATAGGAGTTTTAATGATAGCCAAACGATTTTTCCACGAGTCGTCTTAAAGTGTCGATATATCATTCATCGAAAAGGTCCAGTGAAAGAGGAAGAGGTGGACGATGCTTAAAACTTTGCCTTGCTTATACATGTCATTCTTGTAGCTCAGTAGTGAGTTCAAGTCCCTTCCTAGTCAAAGACTCATGCGGATGGATTACATGGGAATAAATATTATATTATAACATTTACATTTATATTATAACAATTGAATCGATCGACTACTTCTCATCCACCGTGAAGAAGTCTTCTTTGTAGATGTTTTCATTAAAGTAACGAATTCATTAATAAATGACAAATATCGACTTAATATTTAGGCTGGTTTGTCCCTTTCAAAAACCACAAAAATAGAAAGGGAAACTTGGGGCCTGTCCAGTACAAAGATGAAAGGCAAAGTGGTTTTTCTCTTCTAAAAATTAGGTAAACCAAATTTTCGCTATACAGTCTTAATTGTCCTATATGAGGAAACAAATCCGCATTCAAATCTTCTTCAAAACGCCTGATTTTTGCTCTGATCGAGGAGAAGACTTCATTTCACAACAACAATTTGTAGTTGTCGATGAAGACAAAACGACTGGTGTCTTATCTACAGGTCAAGATAAAAAAAAGGACAGCAACATTGAAAATCCCATGTAAAGTAAACGTTTAAGATTTGGGGTTTGGCTTTGATCTTCAAACTGGTCAATTACATCTTATCGCCAAATTTTAAGGGTAACTTACATCCACTGTGGCAGTAGTAGACGGTATCAAAGAAAAAAAGGAGCCATTCTCTCTAAATTATTGTAGATGAAGAAAAACTCGTTTTTTCTGACACAGTCTCAAGTGTCAAATTAGTGGACTACTTCCTATTCGTCCGAACACGGCAGCTGAACTTTAAAATACCTCTTTGTGGAAATTTTTAAACTTAATGAAATAAACCCTTCACAATCTCAAAACTGCAAAAAAACCGCTAACCTTAAAAGAATGTATGACGCTGAAATGTGACTGTGATGTGTTTCTTTTCCGTTGTACTTCGGCCGTTTGTTTGTTTGTTTGTTTGTTTTCCTTTTTTTAACGTTTCACTCTCGGACGATTACAAAGTGGCTGTATACCCGGAATCCAAGACAAATCAACTAAGTACCTGGCGCCGGGTAAAAACTTTCTATAGAATTTCAGCGAAATACCTCAGTCCAGCCACCTGCGGGAGGGAATTAGCAAGGATTACCAAGCGTTTCACAAAAGCTCAGGAAGCTGGCTTAATCAGGCATCTTTTCATTAATGTAGAAATACTTGATATTGAGTCTGATCAATTCCAACTCGGCTACTCTTGCGTGAATTGTAATAGCTACTCGAGCATCGACATGCAACAGTTAATTAATGGATTTTTAACCTTCTATTTACAGACTTTACAGAGGTACTTATCGAAATTATAATCATGAAAGATTTAAAATGAGTGCTTTACTCTCACTGTTTTATATGGATGCTTCGACTGAAATACTGTTTATAAGAGCAATTTAAAACAGTCCTTGAAATATACCGTGATGTTATGATTTTAAGAGTTGACTGGTCGTTGAGAATTTAGACATCTTGTTTTTTGGGCGAGTCAGTAACGTGAAAATGATTACAAAACGACAAAAACTGTTAACTGTTTTCAGTAAAGCCACTCCAGGGTCCTCCAGCTATAAAGAGAAAGCACCGATTTCTCAACGGGGCGTTACTTCCCTTTATGTGAGGTGTGAAAAGAAACATATTTTTCAGTTTGCAATGACAAGTTACACAATCTTTTACTATAAAAATGTAGTTGATTTAAAGGCTGGCGATAGGGAACGCAATTCAATCTCTAAACGTTTCAGTTGGCTTTGTAATTTTTTTGTCATAGAACAGATTAATATCCGTAATAGCAAGCCTTAAGTGAAATTCCAAACAGCCGATAACAATAATTTAAAATACAGGTTTTGCACGGCAGCCATGTTGCATGACAGGAACAATAGATTCTTTTTCCTATGGGAACAAATGTTCTTTCTTATGCAAAACATTTTCGTTGTTCCTGCCATGCAATATGGCTGCCGTGCAAAACCGCTATTGGAAAATGTATTCGTTCCTGCTATTCGAAAATGGTTTTTTTCGAAACCATGGTTTCTTTTTGGATTTTTGTCAGCTTTTGATGACTTTGGACTGTTGCTTTATTCATTACAAATACGTCTTTTATCTTTTGTATGTACCTCTTCACGCTTTTTGTTCGTTGCTTGTTCCTGTACGTAGGAACTGAAAACCGAACATCGAGATTGTTTTGACGATTAGCAGTATTAGAAAGGCACCCGATTTGTCTTGAAAGAATCCCATTTGCTCACATTCATGTGCTAGCAGCCAAGAAAAGCTCTCCGGTGATCTTAACCAAACTTCGCTGTAGACAAAGCAAGGTAAAGGGACTTAGGTCATTAAGGTTAGATGGTAGTTGGAAAAGAGATCGAATCATTTCTGAGAGAACATGATGAATATAATCATGATGATACTAATTTAGGGGGCACGAAGTTCCTTCACCAACTCTGCGCGGCCTTAATTTCGGGTTTCAAAATAACTAAAATTCGGGAATTACATTAGGGGCCGTCGACACATTCACTTTGTCCCCGCTTAACGTCAACTAGACGTTTAGGTCAGACCCTTACCCCCTCCTCCCCTAAACGTCCAGTTGACTTTAAGCGGGGACAAAGTGAATAGTGAGCTTAAGCACGCGCGTTTTTGAGACGCAGGCGGCAACAGGAAGAGAACATTTCGCGTGCCAGGGCAGTGGTGTCTTCCAGATTTTTATACTAATCATCTATAATGGAGAAAAGATACTTAACAATGTAAATGTGGTTGTGTGAAGGCAAGTTAATTGGGAAAACAGCTCACTTCCGGTTTCCGTCCGCGTCTGAAAAGCCGGTGTGCTTAAACTCCCTATTATGCCGACGGCCTCTTAGTAACAAATTTTTACCCTTTAAATTCTCCGGCGCCGTCATTAATTAAGAAAACTAAGTAATTTACTGGTAAGTAAGAACTGAAAATACAATGTCAATGTATCTTACATTGAGAAAAGGATTAATTCCTACGAACAAGCACTGCCGCCACTTTAATCTGTTCCTGAGTATTTTTTCCTCACCAAAAAGTATTAAGATCCAGTAAACCAGATGTTCAAATTTTCGACAGTGAAATAAATAATTTCTTAAATAACTGAAGTTCAGACCTTTTTAAATTTCTTTAAGAAGCTATTAAAATAACTTTCACGAAGTTATTTTTACTTCTACTAGCCAAAACCACTCTATTGAAGAAATTCGGGCACCAGGTTATATTAATAATTGCTTTTCATTGTTCCACCTTTTCTAATGTGAGTTGCTACGTCCTGCGACTGTTTCAGCTGTAAGCCTATCATGAATTATTCAGCTCGCTTGCCGCTGGACCCTGTGTCCGTGTTTAGACGCCGGGTGGGGGAACAACGGCACCAGAAATTAAGCAATAGGTTTAGTTCAGTTAATGAGCAAAAACAAAGGCTCTGCGTTTCTTTGTCTGCTTTGTCGTTCTCATCTCAAAATAATGACCAAATTTAAGTTTGAAAGGAACGTATATTTGATCATGAAGAGCGGCATTTTTTCGGTTATAGACGAAACATAGAAGAAAGTCAGATGATGTACTGCACCTGCATTGTATAGGTTATGGTTCGAGTCCCGTCGCAGCCACATGGGACAATCATGTGCTTAACTGAATTGTCCAGATAAGTTCGAGGAACACTTTTATCTTTCAAAGTTTTAGTTTGTTGTTGGTTCTCACTTAAAGATGCAAGGATAGCCGCAAGTAATGGTGTTGCTTTTTTTTTAAACAGAAAACGTACTTAATTGGAGAAATAAAACAACATTTATAAATTTTTTATCTCTTTCAGTTTAGTCTTGTTGGTTATTCAGTTGTAAATTGTAACGAACTTTTTCTTTTTGGTTTTTTCATTTTTAACGGCTTTGTCGCGACGATAGTATCTAAATATCTTAGCTAATCCATTTGATTTGTTTTCGTAAGTATGCGAATAATGAATCAATTCATCCATCGTATTTTTCTTATAAATAGGTTTAAATTCAAATCGTAAAACTCATCACAACTGAAGATGGCATAAGTATGTCGAAACGTGTTTTGTAAAAAAATTAAAAATGTTTTATTTCTTCAAGTTATTTTTACACATTATTTTTTAACACATTTGTAAATAGACTCATTTTTGAACACAACCTGTTATAATTACATAATTCACTTTTAGCTACAGCGTATTATTGTAAATTCATTACACTGTTCTCAGTTTTTTTCTCAGTTTTTTTCTTTTTTTTTCTTATGCTTTATTAAAGACATCATTATCATCATCATCATCATTTCTCATCTGCTCCTCTCAAGACAGAAAACACTATAAATACACATGGGTTATTGACCAAGCGTGAGATCAAGATGGGTGGATATTGGCCAAGTTCTTTTTTTAATTGTATATTCGTGTCGGTCCATAAAAACGCAAAACTAAAAAAAAAGAACTAGGCCCATATCTAGCCAACTTGACCGAACAAGCTTGGTCAATAAAGGATTTATATTGGATAAAACACCAAAAAATGAGAAATCCCGAGCAGGCAGTAAAGCTCCTTATTATATGACTAGCTCCGTGAGCGGGAAAGATGAACCAAATCGCGCGCTCTGATTGGCTACCCGAGCGGGCAAGATGGAGCGATACTGCCCGCTCGGGATTTCTCGCTTGGTCCCGCAAGATCAAAGATCATTTTTTGGTGTTTTAAGTCATATAATAAATCCTTTATTGACCAAGATTGTTCGGTCAAGATGACTGGATATTGGCCTCGTTCTTTTTTTGCGTGTTTATGGACCTCGACTTCGTCTCGGTCCATAAACACGCAAAAAAAGAACTTGGCCAATATCCAGTCATCTTGACCTCACGCTTGGTCAATAACCCATACATCTTGCTCGCTCGGGTAGCCAATCACAGCACGGGATTGGATTCACCTTGCCCGCTCACGGGGATACAAGTTAGTGCCACAGGATTTGCTAATTGTTGTTCGAGCCGACGATCAACTTTTAGGGTGCGTTCGATTGTCCGTATTCCGGAATAGGAATACATGGAATAGAAGTTAGAAATCCTTTGTTTTTACGGAGATTCACATCAAAATTATCAAACACCTGCTCAAATGCTATTTTAAACATATCTTTATTATCCTTGTTGCTTCAAAACGCCAGAAGTACCGTTTTAAATCACCCTTGCACGTATTCTTATTCCGGAATAGGGTCAATCGAACACACCCTTAATTTCCCCCTAAACCTTCACGCCGTTCATTGAAGAAAAATACAATATTGAACTGCGTGTCACCGATTTTATGGCAAATTGTTGAACGGTCCATGTGTGACCTTGGAGCACAGCTTACAGCCAGCTGGAATCAGCTTTATGTTGGTTTTTGCTGACGTGGAAAAACCGGAGAACCCGGAGAAAAACCCTCAAAGCAGAGAAGAGAACCAATAAAAACTCAACCCACTTATGGCGTCGGGTCCGGGAAGCGAACCTGGGCCACCATGGTGGGAAGCGGGTGCGCTCATTACTGCGGCATCACCTCTCCCCAAGATTACAAAGTGTCCTATTAATGCTGAAATTAGGGCTATTGATAACCAATCACATTCGAGAATATTGTGATAGTTACGATTAAGCGTGTTATTCCAAGAAGCAAGGAGGGCAACGTGCTTTATGCCGACTATGTTACAGATTGAAGGAGGAGAGTTGTACTGTGAAAGGCGAACGCACGCGGAATTGGGGACACCGCTGTACAGAAATCAACTCAACTCAACTCAACTTTTATCGAATCTAAAGCCGTGTTCAAACTCAACGTTGATTATGATCGACTGAAGTATGATTCAGGCTATCATAGTGCATTCAATTTTATTTAATTGTGGTTCAATCTGTTCACATCTACGAAAATTCAAATACAATAGGCAGGGTGACCTCGCAGTGTGAGACAAAATGGCACCGTACCACGTGGCTGCCACGATTATCATCACCATGCTTGAGGCGAGAAGAGAACCAAGGATAGCTTCCGAAAATAGAAGAAGACACCAAACAGCGATTAGAAGTCTCGTCTGCTCATATGCTACCACGTGTTCGCCATTCTGTTCAATAACGCACTGTAATTACTTCGAACAACCCCCTTGAGGTTGTTTGAAATTATAATCCAATCATAATCAAGCGCTCTAATTAGTTGATGTGAACCCATTTCATATTTAATTCGATTATAATTCGATCGTAATCGAGGCCTAATGTGAACACGGCTTTAGACTGTTTTTTTATGAGAAGAGAAAACAGAACAGGAGTACCCGGAGAAAACCTCTCAGAGCAGGGGCCTGTTTCTCGAAAGTCCCGAAAACGTTTCGGGTCCGAAAAGCCATTTATGAAACTGCCAACGGCTTGTTTTGGAAAGCCCATCTTTTGCAATGCTTTTAAGGGAACAAAAAGAGAAAGGACTGATAAGTTTGACGACTTAAATCCTCTCCGTTCTTGAGATACAAAAGGAACTGTGACACTCGAAAATGGCCCGTAAAGTTTCGGGACTTTCGAGAAACGGGCCCCAGAGTAGAAAACGAAACTTACATAATTTAATTTCAAGTGAAGCTATGGTCCTCGAGTTTATGAACGCAATAGCTAGCCCTTTTCACGGTTAGGTTTTCTCATTTGCATTACAATATAATCTAGCATGCATGTGAGGCAATTTCGGGCTATTTTTCAGTTTAATCCGAAATTGGCTCGCATTCACGTTAGATTACATTGTAATGCAAATGAGAAAAACTAACCGTGAAAAGAGCTATTCTAGCAATCAGAATAGAAGCCTGAAACAAACAGGACTTTAACGGAGTTTGAACCCGTGACCTTGCGATACCAGTGCGACGCTGTAACCAACTGAACTAGGAAACCACTGATGTTGGGGGCTGGTCATTTGTGAGTCATAAGCTTTCCTTGATGAATGAATCAACGAATGAAATGATATATGTAATGAATCATATATATGAAATCAAGTGAATTTTAGCTTAGATCATAGCTTCACTTGATTTCATATATCCGCAGTTCAATATATGATTTATCTCATATATCATTTCATATGATAATTTTATTTATCATTACCTAATCATTGTCATTAATATACAATCTTTTGATAAGTTAAGCTTTGTAGAACGAACTGTTTAAAATGCGCGGCGGCCGCTCAAAGTTTTAAGATCACTAAATGACAGGTGTGCTTTAGGCAAAATCTCAATACATCACTGATAAAAAGTTATATTTCCTGATTGTACAACTCTAGTAAGTCCCTCTTTAAGAAAATGGGATAAAAATGAGTTGGCTGGTTAGCGGAGTTGATATTTCACTCTTTTGACGAAAAATAAATGAACAAATAAAAACATCAACAATAACCACACCCGAAATTCGAGAGGATCACAATACAGTTTTTCTCGACTTAGCAGTACCTCCCTCTTGTCAACCGCTTGGTAGTTCTAGGACAAGATAAAAGATTTTTTCATTTAATTTTACAGGTGGTTGAATTGAAGCATTTCTTTTGAAACTTTGCGAAAAATTTTGGCTACCCGGCAAGTAGTTTATATGAAACCTGTCTTTCCTTCCCGGCAGGCACTTTAGCCATACACTGAGTAACCATCAGAGAGAGAGAAAAGAAAAATAAAGAAGGTTAATTCTAAGTGAAGGCTACCATCTCAGTTAATGAAGCCGACTCATGAGCAATTACAAAGGGTCCTGAAAAAATCCAATCTTGAACTGGACTCAAATTCATGACCTTGCGATTGCCGTGCACTTGCTCTACAATCTGAGGCATCAAGCCATCTTGGTGCTGCTACTTGTAAATTGCAATGTGTGCTAGAATATATGACCGTCACGGTAACGGGCGAAAAGACACCTGAGAAATTAGAGTCCCAGGTAGGAGTCGAAGCTACGACCTCCGTAACACGGGTTGGATGCGGAAAGGAAGGGAACTTTAAGTGCCTAATCTTCTAGCACTGGAACGCTAATCGGCGACACTGTAAATTGGAATTAACAAGTTAACGCAAATCAAATCAAATCTTGGTTTTTGAGGAGTGGGGAAAACCGGAGTACCTGGAGAAAAACTTCTCGGTGCAGAGTAGAGAACCAATAAACTCGACTCACATATGACGCCTACCCATAGAGCTCTTACAACGTCTGGGGAGGTAGGTCGTTTAATAATCATTTAGTTTACCTTTGAAAATTTTACTCATGTGATTACGTGTACGAATTTCATATATAATCACAGTTCAAAGATAAGATTTTTTATACCATTCAGTTATCCTTCTCTCTATACGTCATAAACAAGCCGGATTAAATCGCTATTGCGTCAACAAGCCATTAAAATGTGAATTGAACATTCGTTATGTATAATGATACAATTATTACCATAAATGCATAGAGATTTTTTCAATGAACAAAAGATGAGAGTATTACACGGTTTTTACCGTTATCTGTTGAGATGACGCCACTGAGTCATTGGTTTTCCTCGTCCTTTTAAACTGAAAAGTCGACCCTATATACAAAGGAGATCTAGATTTGCATCAGTAGTTTTTTGGGTCCTATGTCGCCATTTTCATCATTTGGTCAAATAAAAGTTCTTACCTCACCACAGGAGAGTTTCCAATTCCGGTTACGCTGTGCTTAACGCTAATAAATAACCATCTTTGAACGCACCGGAGTCAATTCCTCAACCAGTTTAAGAATGTGACCTTGCCGGCTGCCTCTTCGAGACGTCAGTTGATTTCGGCAATTAAAGTCCATTTACTGAAGCCTGCAAGTGAATAACCTACGGAGATGCGTCTCCTCAGATAACGTGATTTAGGAATGATTTCGAAGAAACTTAGTCTAACTGCTTTGGCAAGGAGAGAGTTATTTTACCACCCTCATGCAAGGGCACATTTGTCATTACTTTGTCTTTTTTTCTACTAGTGGCCCGAGCAATAGGAAATTAATACGAAGTTACCGAAGCGTTTAGCATACTAGCTTTATTTGAAAATTGTCTTTATGGCCTTGTAACAATCAAAAATAAACAGTTTTTTCCTGAAGTTAGGACGCTTTTGTTGACAAGGTGACAAGTCTCGCCGGACTCCTAGTATTTTCGACCAGATAGCGCTGCACGTGAATTTCCTGAGGTTTCGGTTTTCACTCCTTCTGTGATCTTTAGCTGTAAAAGTTCTCATTTCCTCTGCTTTAACTGTGAAAAAATCAACCGGTTTGCCTCCTTCGGTTTGTATTCTTCACTCCGTTATTTTTGTACGCTTAAGTTTTCGTTTCATTGATCCTGAGAAGCCCCTTAAAGGTGTGGTCATTAAAAAATTGATTTACTGATTTGGTCTTAATACTCTTAATACTGGCTCTGACCGTATCGGCATGAGAGGAAAACAAAGCGAGCCTGTGTATGGTGACCCATAAAGGACAAACGAGAAGGCAGCGATGGGAAGTTTTTCTTGCTTTGCAAGATTATCTTCAGGAGAAAAATATCTGCGCAGAGACGCCAATAATATGAAAGCGAGCTATACCAGGAGCACTTATGCTCTGAGAAATACGCCTAATTAGATGCACGCCCAATTTCGCCGGACATCCAACAGGAAGTGTCCCTAAGCCTGTGCAACCTATTTGCAACAATAAGGTAAAGGTAGAGTTATTTTTATCTTAGGGTAAACAATACAATACAATACAATACAATACATTGTTAATTGACTACTCCCCATAGTGGCTTTTCAGGGCCAATGACACACAATCAACGAAACAACGGAACAGAACAACAACTGTTAAGAAACCCAACTGGCCGGAGGCAAACCAGTTGGCTATTTACAACTGCAGCTAGGAAAATGAACCAGGGACTACCAGGATCAAATTTAACGAGTGGTCAGAGGGGGTCTTCAACCCGGGATTTCCAGATCTCCAGGCAGGCGCCCTAACCAAAGGGCCACATTGCCTCCTTAAAGTGCATGCATGACACAATTTTTTTTTATTAGCTTGTTCGAAAGAGCTTTCAAAATGGTGAAGAAAAGCTTTTACTTTATTATGATAGCACTCTTGGTGGCCGAGCTATTCAAAATTTTGATTTATGCAAATTAGATGACTTGTGACATTACGTAGTGGACACAAAATTATGTAAAATCACAAAACATGGAATATCTTTGCAAATACTAAGTTTGCAGGGTTGATGTGCTACCAAAACTAAACATTGTAATAGTGATTATAATGTCACCATAGCAACATACTCGTTACCAGACCTCTACCTTTCCGATATCGAAAATGCTTACTTTGTTGCTTCAGAGTCTACTAACAGACATCCTTGTGCTTGTGCTGTGTAATGCCCATATTCGGTCACACGTTCTGAATGAACATGAAGAGCAAATAACTCTTATTGGGAAGGGAAACTCTTTTTACCCTTTGGATGGAGGGGGCCTTAAGCCCATTGCGTTGCTATGGAAACGTCACACCGGGCCATGTCATGGAAGTTTGTAATGAGTATAACAACCGCAAAAAGTTTCTGTTCTATACAGAAAAAGTCTTGAGATCATTACATCATCTTGTGTCCACTAAATGACGTCACAAATTGTCTAATTTGCATAAACATCAAAATCTTGAATAACTCAGCAACCAAGAGAGCTATCACAATAAAATAAACGCCGTTCTTCATCATTTTAAAAGCTCTTTCGAACAAGCAAATATAACAATTTTTGTCATCTGCACTTTAAACGCAACTGTTTATTCTTAATTGAGGAAAAGTATTTGGGGGGACACTTTGTGACGTTAATTGTCTGTATTCCGAGACACGAGTGATGTTGAAGGTGGGAAGAAGATCAAGGGGACACTTCGTGACGCTTATTGAAATCCATATTCATCTAATTAGGGGCATTCTGTTCATATCCGGCTCGGAGATCAAATATTGTGCAATAACATTTTGTTGGGATAGATGATTTAAGGGATGCTTAATAAAGGTGAAGAATTGTAAAGGGAAGCCAGCCCTGTCTAGGAAGCAAAATGCGTAGAGCTGAAAGAGTAAAGGAGTGAATACACATTTCTTTATTCAAGAGATCTTCATTCAATGGAGCAATCATTTTTAATGAAAACTAGTTTTGGGGTAATTAAGTAACACTCTTCCCCTAAGTATCTTAAATATTGTGTTTGAGATGTTATTGTGTTTCCTGATCAGTTTCGTATTGATTTATAACTCCTTTGACCCATCCTTGCATGATTTGCATGTCAGCGTAGACTCCATATTTGTGAGGTTGCCCACAGTTATGACCCCACGATACAACACCAGTCAGATACCATTGGCCATCATATTCACAAGCCAGTGGTCCTCCACTGTCGTACTGGCACGCGTCAACTCCTCCCACTTCAAAGCCAGCACAAAGTGCTCGATTATGAATGGCACCTCCGTATGACTCCTCTCGATTGCACTTCTCTTGGTGTACAAGTTTTACTACGGTTTCTCTTAAAATGTCGGGTTTTGGTCCTCTCCATCGTGTGTGGCCCCATCCAGTCACGTAACACTCCTTGCCAGATGGGAAGTGTACACCGCTTGGAAGAAGGCAGATTGGAGACACAAAGCTGTCCAAAATGGCTGGAGTCTTCAATCGTAAAACAGCTATTGAAAGGAAAGATTTAAAAGTGACATTTACTCAATCCTTCCCTTTTACTAGTTGGTGGTAATCGGCGTTACACAAACTTGAAAAAGCTGGTAGCAAGATAACATTGTTAGGGCATTGCTTTCACCAGCTAGATAATAAATTCAGTTCTTTCAAATTTTTTGGCAGTAGTTTTGATAGCTTTCCGGGACTTTTTAAAGATAATATATGTAGGGAGACCACGCACTTACATTTCACCATATTCTTTTTTTTACATTCCCATAAGGATATAAATCAAGAAACTGATTGGCAGACAGCAAGTACGTACGACATACAGAAAAAGGATAATTGACTAGGTGCTTATTCTCTTTTCGCCCTTTCGAGGGCGCAGCAAGTTAATAATCCACTTATTTCTCAGCTGACGACGTTTTCCCATAAGACAATTAATTCGTTCGTAGTTATAAAGGAAGGTGCACGCAGGACGCAATTTACTTATCGCTGCTTCATTATGAAACCCCGGAAACAAGAAGAACAGTAGGATATGACCTGTGACCCCAAGGGAAAAAGCGAGATAAAGGTCATGTGAACATTGAATGAATCGTTAT